>NC_080704.1:125344069-125646323 GCF_030445035.2 Dasypus novemcinctus
TGGAAATCTACTTGATCTTGCAGTTTATTTTTATTTTTCTCTGGTTCAGCATTTGTGGAGTCCTTCCTCATTCCCTATTATCTTCCAGAGTTCCAATCAAATGGGATTTATCCATTTATTATTTAATTCTGAGAAAATATATTTGCAGTGGATGTCTTATATCACCAAGTTGATGATGTACCCTCACCATTTATATTGTATTGAGATGAATCCATATTGGCCTTGCACATGAATTTTTACAGTGGAATAGAATTCTACTGTGAGACTAACCCAAAATTTATCACCCTTGTTATGATCACTTAAATTGTTTCCAGATTTTTATTACAATTTTCCAAAAATACATATGCACATGTCACCTTGGGCACATGTGAGTCTTTCTCTAGGGCATAGAGCAAGACGCAGAATTGCTGGTGGTGGAATGGGCATATTTTCAGCCATGAAAGATATTGCTAAATTGCTTGTCAAAATAGTATAACAACTTAATAGAAGCCACCACAATTGACACATCTTTCTTCTCCATCTCTTCATCCAAATTACCAGATTTAAATCTTTGGCAATCTATTGGATATAAAAATTATATTTTAGGGAGAGTGGATGTGGCTTAAGCAGTTGATCACCTGCCTCCCACATGGGAGGTCCCAAGTTCAGTTCCCAGTGTCTCCTAAAAAAGACAGTAAGCAGACATCCAGCAAAACCAACAAGCAGACAATGAGAAAAAACAATGAGGAGACAACAAGCAAAAATAGTGAGCAAAACAATGAGCAAATAATGACCAGAAACAAATCAGTGGGCAGTGGATGTGGCTCAAGCAGTTGAGTGCCCACCTCCCACATGAGATGTCTTGAGTTTGGTTCCAGGTACCTCCTAAAGAATAAAAAACAGCAAGAAAAAATATGAGCAGACAATGAGCAAAAACGGTGAACAAAACTAATGAGGAGACAACAAGCTCAAACAATGAGCAAAAACAACAAGCAAAAAACAAAAAGAGAAATGAGCAAACAGACATGGGAACCATCTTGGGGGGGGATGTTATTTTATTTAAATTAATACTTCTCAAAATATTAATGAGAATACACATCTTTTTTTCCACTTCAGAATTTTATTATTTTTTTTCAGTCATTATTTCCTAACACATCTTTTTTATACATTTTTTTGACCATTGAAGTCCCTACTCTGTAAATTGCTGGCCCATATCAGTTCTTTTGTTTGTTTGTTTCACTTTCACCTTATTTATTAATGTAAACAAAAATATCAGCATTCATAATGGAAACATCCTCATTTCTTGATTGCAAACTTAATTTAGATATAGATACAAGATTTAGACAAAAAACAAATCACTGAAAGCCACTTCCACTTTCAGCCAAGATCACATAAAGGGATCAGATTTACCCTCTCATCTGAAACAACTGAAAAAGAAATGAGTAGAGAAGTGTGTTGGACATCTTACAGGAAATGGGAGGGGAGAGGAAGGAAAAGAACCAACTCCCAAATGGGTGAAATCTATCATAAAGTGGAGGCAAGTAGTTGTGCAGTGAAGGGAGAAGACGGGGGCATAGGAATACTAATGGCCCATATATTTTATTGATCTTCTAGCAGTTTTTTTTTTATTACAGAGGCTGTGAGCTTACAAAACAATCATGCATACCATGGAGAATTCTCATACATGACTCCAACACCACAACATTGAACTATTGTGGAATATTTGCTACAATTTATGAAATTAACATAGTAAAAATATTATTACTAATTATAGTCCATGGTTTGCATTTGTGTGTACTCTCCATAAACCACCCTATTATTAATACTATGTAGTAGTATTGTGCATTTATTGTAGTTCATGAGAGAACATGCTCATATTTGTTCTATTAATCACAGCCCATCATCTGCCACATGGTTCTCTGTTTTATACAGTCCCATACCATGTGCAAGTCAAAGTGTACACTCAATGGCTCTCAGATTCATTGTAGAGTTGTGCTGTCACATTCTCAGTCAATTTTAGAATGTTATCCCTATTTGAATAGAAAAAATCACATACCGCTATATAACCTCCTATTATTAATCCTTAGCATTGATTTTGTGCCTCCTCTATCATTGATGCAAGAATAGTACAATACTATTGTTAATGCTAGACCATACATTACATTAATTGTATTGTTCCTATGCATCAACATATTATTAACACGTTGTAATACATTTGTTCTAGTTTATAGAAGAACATTTGTTTTTCCACTCTCAGTTAAGGGACACTTGCTTAGTTTCCATATTTTAACTACTATGAATAATACTGCTATTAATTTGGTGTGTAAATGTCAGTTCACATCCTAGCTTTCAGTTCTTCTGAATATGTTCCTAGCAATGGGACTGCCTGATCATAGTGCATTTCTACATTTAGTTTCTCAAGGAAATGCCAAACTGTCTTCCACAGAGGCTGCACCATTCTACATTCCCACCAACAGTTAAGGAGTGCTCCTGTTTCTCCACATACTTTCCAGCATTTGTCATTTCCTTTTTTAAAAAATAACGGCCATTCTATAATGTGTGAAATGATACTTCATTGTAGTTTTGATCTGCATTTACCTAATAACTAATGATGTTGAACATTTTTTTAACATGCTTTTTGAGCATTTTTATTTGCTCTTTGGAGAAATGTCTATTCAAGTTTTTTTACCATTTTTAATTGAGTTGCTTGTCTTTTTTTCTGTGTCTTTATTTTTTTTTAAGTTACATTCAAAAAATATAAGAGGTCCTCATATACCCCTCACTCCCTCACCCCACTACATCCACATCAACAACCTCTTTCATCATCATGGGGCGTTCATTGCATTTGGTGAATACATTTTGAAGCACTGCTCCACCACAGGAATAGTGGTTTACATTGTAGTTTACACTTTCCCCCAGTCCACCCGGTGGGCCATGGCAGGACATACAATGTCCAGCATCTGTCCCTGCAGTACCACCCAGGAAAACTCCAAGTCCTGAAAATGCCCCCACATCCTATCTCTTCTTCCCTCTCCCTACCCTCAGCAGCTACCGTGTACACTTTCTACACATCACTGCTACAATTTCTTCCACTACTAATCACAATAGTTCCATAGTAGAATATCAGTAAGTCCACTACAATCCATACTCTATTCCTCCATCCTGTGGACCCTGGGATGGTTATGTCCACTCTACCAATATAGGTTTGCTTGTCTTTTTATTGTTGAGTTGTATGATTACTTTAAATAACATGCATATTAAACCCTTTTGGATATCTGGTTTCCAAATACTTTCTCCCATAATACAGGCTTTTTCATCTTCTTAACAAAGTATTTTTTGATATACAGAAGTATTTAAATTTGAGGAAGTCCCATTTCTATTTTTTTCTTTTATTGTTCATTCTTTCAGTGTAATGTTTTAAAAACCACCACCTACCACAAGATCTTGAAGCTTTTCCCCTACATTTTCTCCTAGCATTTTTATGGTTATAGAATTTATAATTACATCTTTGATTTATATACACTTAATTTTCATATAAGTTGTGAGATAGGGTCCTTCTTCTTTCTACTGGATATAGATATCCATGTTCTTTCAGCACCATCTGTTGACTAGACTGTTCTGGCCCAGGTGGATGGTTTTGACAGCCTTGTCAAAAATCACTTTTCCATAAATTTCAGGATCTATATCTGAACACTCAGTTCTATTTGCTTAGTGAATTTATCTAACTTCATACCTATACTGTGCTGTTTTTTTTTTTTAGCACTGTACATAATATGCTTTTAAGTCAGGAAGTGAGAGCCTTCCAATTTCCTTCATTTTACAGATATTTTTGGCTATCCAGAACCTCTTAAACTTCCAAAAAATTTGATAATTGGCCTTTGCAAGTCTGTAAACAAGGCTATTGGAAGTTTCATTGAGATTGGTTTGAATCTGTAGATAAATTTGGGAGGAATTGACATCTTAATGATATTTAATCTTTTGATCCATGAACGTATGATGTCTTTCTACTTATTTAGGTCTATGGTTTCTTTCAGCAATATTTCGAAGTTTTTCTGAATACAAGCCCTTTATGTCCTTGGTTAAATTTATTCCTAAATATTTAATTCTTTTAGTCTGTAGTATAAATGGAATTTATTTCCTGACTTCTTTCTCAGGTTGCTCATAAGTAGTGTATGGAACACTACTGAATTTTCAATATGAATTGTGTGTCGTATGAATTTGCCGCACTATTCTAGTAGGTATAGTAGCTTGGTTGTGGATTTTATGGGATTTTCTAGATATAGGATCATGTCATCAGCAAATAGTGAATGTTTTACTTCTTCCCTTCCTATTTTGATACCTCTTTACTGCATAATCGCTCTAACTAAAACTTCTTTCACAATATTAAATAACAGTGGTAATAGTGGGCATCCTTGTCTTCTTTCTGTTCTCAGTGAGAAAACTTTCAGTCTCCATTGAGTACAATGTTAGCTGTGGGTTTTTCATATATGCACTTTATCATGTTGATAAAATTTCCATCTATTCCTACCTATCAGAAAGTTTTTATTAAAAAAATCTTGATTTTGTCCAATGTCTTATCCATGTCAGTCAAGATGATCATGAGATTTTATTCCTCAATATATTAATGTGATCCATTATGTTGATTGATTTTCTTGTGTTGAAACATCCTTGCATACCTGGGATAAAATCAACTTGATCATGATACATAAATCTTTTAATGTGCTGTTGTATTAGTATGGCAAGTATTTTGTTAATGATTTTTGCATCTATATTCATCAGATAAATTTGTCTATAACTTTCTATTTCATATTGTCTATATCTGTCTTGGGTATTAGGTAGAAGTTGACTTCATAGAATCAGTTTGATATTATTCCCACCTGTTCTATTTTTTGGAAGAGTTAGAGTGAGACTGGAATTAATTATTCTATGAGTGACTGGTAGAATTTACCTGTGAAGCCACCTGGTCCTGGGCTTTTCATCTTTGGGAGATTTTTGATGACTGTTTAAATCTTCTTACTTGCTATTGTTTTGTTGAGGTCTTCTATTTCTTTTAGTATCAGTGTAAGTTGTACGGTTATTTCTAGGAATTTGTTCCTTTCATCTACATTCTCTTGTTTGTTGGTGCACATTTATCCATAGTATCCTCTTATGATCCTGTTTATTTCTGTTGGGTCAGTGTTTATACCTGTTTTCAGTTTTGATTTTATTTATTTGTACCTTCTCTCTTTTTTTCTTTGTCAGTCTAGCTAAGAGATTGTCAACTTTGTTGATCTTCTCAAAGAACAAACTTTTGGTTTTGTTGATTTTCTCTATGTTTTTATTGTTCTCATTTTGATTTGTTTTTGCTCTAATCTTTGCTATTTCTTTCCTTCTGATTACTCTGGATTAGTTTGCTGTTCATTTTCTAGTTCCTGCAGTGTTCAGTTAGATCTTTGATTTTTTGCTCTTTCTTCTTTTATAATGTAAACATTGAAGGGTATAAATTTCCCTCTCGCCATTGCCTTCCCTGCATCCCATAGGTTTTGCTATTTTCTGTTCTCATTTGTCTTGAGATAATTATTGAATTCTACTGTGATTCCTTCTTTGACTCACTAATTCTTAAGAATGTTTTGCTTAATCTCCATATATTTATGAATGTTCTTTTTCTCCACTTAGTGTTGATTTTCAGCTTTATTCCCTTATGACCAGAAATATTGCTTATCATATTTTCAATTTTTAAATTTATCAAGACTTGTTTTGTGACCTTTCATATTGTCTATCTTGGAGAAAGTTCCATGAGCACTTGAGAAGAATGTATAACCCGCTGATTTTTGGTGCAAAGTTCTGTATAAGTCTTTGAGGTCTAGTTCATTTATCATATTATTCAAGTTCTCCGTTTCTTTGACCCTTATCCTGTTGTTTTATTGAAAGATGTCAATTTTGTATTGAAGTCTCCAAATATTATTATAGATACATCTGTTTCTCTCTTCAGTTTGCAAGTGTGTGGCTAATATATTTTGGGGTATCCTTGTTAAGTGCATAAATATTTATTAGTTATTTCTTCTTGATGAATTGCTCCTTTTATGAATTTAAAATGTGCTTCTTCATCTTTTATAGCCGTTTTTTATTTAAAGTCTATTTTGCTCAATATTAATATAGCTACTCCAGCTCTTATTTTATTTATGATTTGCATGGAATAACTTTCCCCAATCTTTATTTTCAGTCTATTTGTTTCCTTGTGTGTAAAATGAATCTCTTGCAGACAGCATATAAATGGCTGATTCGTTTTTATCCATTCTGCCTGCCTGTTGTTGGAGTATGTTGTCCTTCAGGATATTGATATTTATGTCTTTCATAATGGTAGGGCAATTTTCTTTCTTTTATTGTTTCACCAATATGTTTTCTTTAAATTATCTTTTTAAAAAGATACATAGATCACACAAAATGTTACATTAAAATATATGAGGTTCCCATATATCCCATTCCCCACACCCCACACTTCTCCAACCTCAACATTCACTTCATTTGATGAATACATTTTGAAGCACTGCTACACAGCATAGATTATAGTTTACATTGTAGTTTACATTCTCTCCCAGTCCGTTCAGTGATTTATGGCAGCGAATATAATGTCCTGCATCTGTCCCTGTAATATCACTTAGGGTAGCTCCAAGTCCCCCAAATGCCCCTCTCCTTTTTCCCTCTCCCTGTCTTCAGCAACTGACTCTAGCAATGGAAGAAATTATATCATTGATGTGGAGACAGTGGCAATTTTCTATTTTTAATTTCAAATAATTTTTCTGCCCATTTTCAATTCTGTTCTCCTAGTGGGGACACATATAATGTGTATCTTTGTGCATTTCAAGTTGTCATACAATTCTTTGAGACCCTTTTCCCTTTTATCTATTCTTTGCTTTTTCTGTTCTCCTGTCTTTTCAAATTCTGGGGTTCTATCCACCAACTCACTTATTCTGTCCTCAACCAAATCAAATCTGCTATTTTATGCCTCCAGTATATTTTTAATCTCTTTCATTGTGCCATTCATTCCCATAAGATCTGTTACTTTTCTTTGCCAATTTTCCAATTCTTCATTGTGATAAATGAACTTGATCAACTTCCTTGATCTCTTTAGTTATGTCATTGGCTTTATTAAGGAGGTTCATTTGGATATCTGTGAATTGTTGTCTCAATTTCTATGCTTTTCTAAAGGTTTAGCTTTTCCTTTTTCTGAACCATATATTCCCGTTTCTTAGCATAGCTTGTAATTTTTTGCTAGTATCTTGGTGTCTAATTTTTTAATGTGTTTATTCTTTGCTCAGTTTCTCTCTTTAGCCCATGGTTTCCTTATTGGTTAGCTTTCTGCTGATGTTTACTCTCTTCCTCCTCTGTGAATATTAGTCTGTTCTATTTGTTTTTTATTTGTCTCAGTATATTTTTAATAATCTTTTTGTCTTCTCTCACTGCTGTTTCCTGGAGGGCTAATTTTGGTAGAAAACCTAAGATGGTGATAGAATAGGAAACTCTAACAATCAAGTCATCATATAAGGCAACTAATTATCAGCCAACATCTGTCTGGATCAACTGTTTGGAGGCTTCTGGAGAACAGAAAATCTCAGTACACCATCCAGAGAGGAGCAGGAAGAGGAGACTGACAATCTGCACTGAAGATTCATGAGTAGATTTCTCCATAGTGTAGAGGGAGCTACCCACCCTCTCTGGACAAAGTTCCCAGTGGGCAGCAGAGTATCTTTTTCCCAAAAGAAAGGTAGGGGAAGTGGCCTGGCATCAGCTACAGACGTTGACTGTCAACTTTGTCTAGATTGTTTTCAATCTTCAGCACAGCTGAGTTTTAAACTTGCCCAGGCCACAAGGAAGCCAGCAGAATTTGCTCTGTCTCAATGACTCATACGAGTAGAAGTAGGTATGAAAGAAAAACCCACTGGTCCCATGAAGCAGTAGGGATCAGAAAGAGTGCAACCAGTTTGGAAAGCTACTACTAGATCCCTACACCAAGAAGAAATAGAAATTGGGTGGAGTTTAACAATTTCTTAGGGCAGAAAAGGCAGATTCACACTGGGTCATAATGGCCCCTGAAAGTTGGGGAAGCATGCACTGTCTTTGGAGCAGAGTTGGCAGATTCACTTAGCCAAATTTAAGGGCTGCTGCACACTGGTCCCCAATGTGTCCCAAGATGGATAGGTAAAATGTACTCTCAAACAGGCAGTATGGTGTGGACAGATTCACATTGCCCACTTTGATGATCTGCTGCACACTCATCCCCAAGGTGCCCCAAGAAGGAGAGGAAACAAGAGCTGTTTGTTCAATATCTCACAAGACAATGCAGGCAGTGTCACCTCTCCCACCTGGGGGGCCCCACGACAGGGGATGGCAACTGAGATGATAGTCAATTGATTTTTTAAAAAAGTGGTAAATACATAAAATGGGGAAAGAATAGTCTTTAGCTAGTGATGCTAGGAAAGTGGCTATCCACAAGCAAACAATGAACATAGAAACCTGTCCCACACCATGCACAAAAATCAATTCAAAATGGATCAAGGACCTAAGTATAATATTTAAAATTTGAAAACCCTTTAAAAGAAGCAGAGGGAAAATCTTCATGACCTGGTGATTTGACAATGGATTCAAAAATATAAAAGGTAAAAGAAAAAAGTACATTAGACTTAGCCTTCTGTGAAAATGGTATTAGAGTAGGCAGGCATGGCTAAACACACAAAAACAATGGAGAAAGAGTGAAAAGCGGACTGGAGGTTCTCCTTTTTCTGTCAGCAGACAAAGACAGTGCTGCACAACTCCCAAGAGGGTGAGGAAGAGAGAGACAAAGAACCCAAAATGACAACCTTGATTTACTGAACAATCACAGTGGCTGAAAATGGCACCAACCCCCATCCTCAAGATATTAAGTCTGGGTAAAATCCACAACAAACTGCAGTCAACTGAGAAGGGAACAGATGTCTTCTACCCTGAGAAGAAGCAGGGTGCAGCAGAGAGTTTTCAGTGAACTTAGCTAGCAGAGCCTGCTTTGAATCTTGACTTTGGCCAAAGAAAAATTATGGGCAAGTGGAGATAAACAGAGACATGTCCTTAGAAAGACTCACTGATGCATGCCATCTGTTGGCCAGCCAGGAAACTACAAGAAGGAAGGCCACTTTTATCTCTCTCTTGCACCAAACATTTGGCAGAACATCTGCACCTCATTTGTGAGTCCCTGGCTTGATTTTGGTAACTCAAGCTGGGCAATTTTACAGACTCAGAAGCAGATAAACCCAAAATCAAAGAACAACTATGAAAAAAAAACTAGGCAAGAGAAAAATTGAACATCAGAATAAATTCACCAACATATTCAGATGTGTAAGCATTAGTGAAAATTACAAACCATGACATGGTCCAGGAAAAGGAACAAGCCAAATATTATGATGAGATACATGATTTAAGGCAATTAATCATTGATAATCTCACAAATCTCCTAAATCAATTCAAGGAGTTGAAAGAAAATAACTACAGCAATAGAAGATATTAAGAAGACATTGGTGTAAGAAGGTGTCTGAGTGAGTGTACCTCAAAATCTCGCCTACAAAGAAGTGGCCAAGTAGGATTTGAATCTTGCTGGAATGGGCTTTTTAAGACAAGAGATGTATGAACATCAGTTTGGAGAGACTGTGACAGAAGTGCTTGTTAAAGTGAACTTAGCCAACAACAAGGAAATATAATAAGAACAAAGTAACAAAGAGAAGACTTAACAGGCACACAAAAACAACAACTAAATAAACCCCAAAATAAACAAAGAAACTAAGCAACTAATTAAACACATCAAGATAAAATGTTAGAGAGCAACAAAAAACTACAAACCAAACTAATAATCAGGAAAACATGCCAAAATCCAATGAAAAAAACTAAAAACCAGGAAGAGGAGCCGAACACTGAGCAATTAATTAAAGCTCTCAAAACATATATTAGGACAAATTTGATGAAGTGAAGGAAGAGAATAACAGTATGAAGAAACCACATGGAAAGAATATGGAAGAAATTGCCATCATACACAAAAAGAAAATGAATAGGATTGTGATGAACAGCACAATTCAAGATATGATAAATACACTCTCAGTAAATAAAAGCAGATTCAAAGAGGCAGTGGAATGAATTAGTGATGTTGAAGATAGTACATCTGAAATCAAGCAAATAGAAGAACTGATTGACAAAAAGGTAGAAAAAGTTCAGCAGGGATTTAGGGACCTGAATGACAATGCAAAAAACACAAATATAGGCTTTATAGGCATACCAGAAGAAGAAGAGAAGAGAAAGGTAACAGAAGTGGTGTTGGAGGAAATAATGGCTGAAAATTTCCCAAATCTATTGAGGGAGATGGATGTATATGTCCAGGAAGCACAACACACCCAAACAGCATAAATCCCAACAGGCCTATGCCAAGACACATACTTATCAAATTATTGAATGCTCAAGACAAAGAAAAAAATACTAAAAGCAGCAAGAGAAAAGAGAATCATCACATACAAAGGAGGCCCCATAAGATTAAATGCTGATTTCTCATCTGAAACCATGGAAGCAAGAAGGCAGTGGCATGACATAGTAAAGGTACTAAAAGAAAAAAAAAATCCCAACAAAGAATACTCTATCCAACAAAGTTAGCATTCAAAAAAAATGGAGTTCAAAATATTCACAGATAAACAGAAACTAAGAAAGTATGTGAACAAGAATCCTGCCATTCAAGAAATACTAAAGGGAATTCTACAGGACAAAAAGAAAAAAAAATAAGAGAGACAGAGTTGGAAGAGAGTGTAAGAACAACTACAGAGACAAAAAGAGAAAAATAATTACGCAAAATATGACAAACACAAGTCCAAAGAAAATATGGCTAATGTAAGTAATTCTTTGAAAGTAAAAGCACTGCATGTCAATGGACTAAACTCAACTGTCAAGAGACTCAGACTGGAAGATTGGATAAGGAAATATGACCCATCTATATGCTGTCTACAAATAACACATCTAAGACCCAGGGATTCAAGTAGGTTGAAGGTGAATGGCTGGAAAAATCTTACAAGCAAACAATAACCAGAAAAGGGCAAGAGTAGCTATAGTAATATGACACAAAATAGACTTTAAATGCAAAACAATTGTGAAAGAAAAAGATGGACTCTGCATATTAGTGAAAGTTATAACCTTTGAAGAAGAAAGAACAATCATAAACATTTATGCCCCTAACAAGTGTGCCTCCAAATACGTGAGGCAAACACCAGAAAAACTAAGTGAAGGTACAGACGCCTCTACAATTATAGTGGGGGGTTTTTAATGTACCACTATCACCTTTGGACTGAACATATCAAAAGAGAATCAATAAAGAAATAAAGACTTTGAACAATATATTAGAGAAACTGGATGTAATAGACGTATAGAGAACATTAAACCCCAGTAAGCAGGATATATATTCGTCTCAAGTGCACATGGATCATTCTCCAAGATAGAGTAAATACTGAGCCACAAAGAACATCTCAATGAATTCAGAAAGATCAAAGTCATACAAAAATAATTTCTCTGACCACAGTGGAATGAATTGGAAATCTGCAAGGACCAAAGACCCAGATTTGGCAACAAGATATGGAAGTTAAAGAACACCCTCTGAGAAAAACAGTAGGTTAAGGAGGAAATCTCAAAAGAAATTAACACCTACCTTGAAACTAATGAAACAGATAACACAACATATCAAAACTTATGGGATGCATCAAAAGTAGTACTGACAGGGAAATTTATAGCCATAAATTCATAAATCAAAAAAGAAGAAAGAGCTGAAATTGAAGACCTACACTGAACACATGGAGGAATAATTAAAAAAGAAAGAAAACTAAACCCAAAGGAAGAAGAAAGAAAGAAAGAACAAAGATCAGAGCAGAACTAAATGAAGTAGAAAATAAGAAAGCACATGGAAAGGTAAAACCAAGAGCTGGTTCTTTGAGAAGATGAAAAAAATTGACAAGCTCTTAGCTACACTAAGAAAGAAAAAAAGAGAGAAGATACAAATACACAAAATAAGAAATGAGAAAGGAGATATCACCACTGACTCCACAGAAATAAGGAGTATCGTAAGAGGAGGCTTTGAAAAACTATAGGCCACACAATTTAGTGGAAATAGAAAAATTCCTAGAAACACATAAGCAGCCTACATTGACCAAAGAATAAGTTGACAATCTCAACAAACCAATTACAATTAAAGTCATTGAATCAGACACTAAAATCTTCCCAGCGAAGAAGAGCCATGGGCCAGAAGGCTTAACAGGTGAATTTTATTAAACACTCCAGAAATAACTAACACCAATCATGCTTAAATTTTTCCAAAAAATTGAAACAGAAGGAACATTGCCTTACTCATTCTAAGATGAAAACATTACTCTAGTACCAAAGCCAAAATAAAACACAAAAAAGGAAATTTACAGACCAATCTCTCTAAAGAACCTAGATGCAGAAATTCTCAGCAAAATATTTACTAATCATATTCAAACACATTAAACAAATTATGCACCAAGACCAAGTGGGATTCATTTGTGGTATGCAAGTATAGTTTAACATAAGAAAATCAATTAATGTAATTGATATAAGCAGAATGAAGGACAAGAATCATATGATCATATCTATCGATGCAGAAAAAGCATTTGACAAAACACAGCACGCTTTCTTGATAAAAGCACTGAAAAAGATCAGAATAGAAGGAAACTTTCTGAACATAATAAAGAGTATATATGAAAAACTCACAACTAACATCATTTACAATGGTGAAATCCTAAAATCTTTCCCTCTAAGATCAGGAACAAGACAAGGATTCTCACTATCACCCCTTCTGTTTAACATTGTCTTAGAGGTACTTGCTGGAGCACTAAGGCAAGAACCAGACATAAAAGGCATCCAAATCGAAGAGGAAGAAGTCAAAATTTCACTATTTGCAGATGACATAATCTTATATATTGGAAACCATGAGAAGTCTACCACAAAGCTTCTAAAAATTATAAATGAGTTCAGTAAAATCAGAGGTTACGAGATCGATGTGAAAAAATTAGTAGCATTTCTTTACACCAATAATCAGCAATCTGAGGATGAAATCAAGAAACTAATACCATTTACCATAGTAAATAAAATAATCAAATACCTAGGAATAAATTTAACTAAAGACATAAAAGATTTATACACAGAACACTACACAACACTGTTCAAGGAAATTAAAGAAGACCTAAATAAATGGAAGATTATTCCCTGTTCATGCCTAGGAAGACTAAATATTAGTAAGATGTCTATCCTAGCAAAACTGATCTACAGATTAAATGCAATTCCAATAAAAATCAACACAGCATTCTTTAATGAACTAGAAAAACTAGCTATGGAATTTACTTGGAAAGGAAAGAGGTCCCAAAGAGCCAAAGATATAATGAAAAAGAAAGATTAAATTTGAGGAATCACACTACCTGACATCAAAACACACTAAAAAAATACTACAAAAGCTAGCATAGTGAAAATGGCCTGGTATTGGCACAAGAATAGACACACTGACCAATGAAAAAGAATTGGGAGTTCTGGTATAGATCCTCATATGTACGGTCATATGGTATTTGACAAGGACAAACACACTTGAATGGGAGCAAATGACCTTTTCAACAAATTGTGCCTGGAGAATTGGATATCCATATGTACAAGGATGAAAAATCAAGTCAAGAGGGATCAAAGGCCTTACTATAAGAGCCAAGATCATAAAGACTTGTAAAGCATTGTAGGGATGCATCTACAGGCCCTTGTAATAGGAAATGGCTTCATTAACTTCACACCGAAAGCATGAGCAGCAAAAGAACAAATAGATAAATGGAACTTTCTCAAAATTAAAGCCTTCTGCAACTCATCGGAGTCTGTCAAGAAAGTGAAAAGAGAGCCTACACCATGGGAGAAAATATTTGATAACCTTATATATGATAGGAGACTTATATACTGCCTGTATGAAGAACTACTATACCTCAAAAATAAAAAGACAAACAACCAACTTTATAAATGGGAAAAAGATTTGAACAGACACTTCCCAAAGAAGATATACAAATGGCTAAACACCACATGATAATATGCTCAAAATCACTAGCTATTAGGAAAATACAAATCAAAACAACAATGAGGTTCCATCTTATTCCCATAAGAATGACAGCTATCAAAAAAAATCAGAGGACTACAAATGCTAGAGTGGTTGTGGAGGAATGGAACACTCCTCCGCTGCTGGTGGGAATGCAGAAGGATCCATCCATTATGAAGGACAGTTTAGTGGTTTTCTCCAAAAACTAGCTATAGATTTTCCATTTGACCCAGCAATTTCACTGCTGGCTATATATCCAGTAGAACTGAAAACAAGGTCACAAACCAATATATGCACACCAATATTCCTAGCAGCACTATTCACTCTTTCCAAAAGTTGGAATCAACCCAAAAGCCCATCAACAGATGAATGGATAAATAAAATATGATATACACATACAATGGAATACTACTCAACTATAAAAATGAATACAATTCAAACACATGTGATAACATGGATGAATCTTGAGAACCTTATCTTGAGTGAAGTAACCTAGGCATTGAAAGACAAATACTACATGACCTCTCTGATATGAAATAAGTAAACCAAGCTGTCTCAGAGAGCTAAAGACTGGATGATAGGTTTCAACGATGTTTGGGGGTAGAGAAATGTTGCAAGCTGACACCTCCATTGGTGAAATCTATGATAAGCTAGAGGTAAGTATTTGTACAGGGAAGGGAAAAATGCAGGCAAAGGAATACCTTTGAGTTGGGCTTTGTGGGGAAGAAATTGTGGGGAGGGTGGGGGGAACATTTTAACCCAGGAGATTGAGAGGTTTGTGGGTGAAAGTATGATGTAGAGAAATTTCTTTTCAAATAATAATAAGGAAGGTTACCTGTTTAAGATGCTTAAGGGGGGCATCTGACACAGGGCAAGCTTCGAGGGAGTGTGTGCATTCTTATATTGTCATAGTGGGTTATATCATTGGGTGGAGACACATTCAAGGAGAGTGAAGGTATACCCTTATCCTGTGGAGGATTGATGTTCTCAAACATAGGGTATTGTATCACTCGGGAGAATTGGTGGCTCCCAGTAGGTTAGACCCATCGAGTGTGTCAAGTCCTCAACATTGTTGCAAGTATCTCTGAATATGGACCTACCAGTAATGAACATTGACTGTCACTGTGGGTCCTGAGTGGAGGGTGAAGAAGGCCTTAAATAAATGGAATCAGGGTAACTGTGGGGCAATGGAAGTGTTCCACAAGATTATACAATGATGGATATAGGACATGTTAAATTACACCAAAAATATAAAAAACTATAGGCTAAAATGTAAACCATAATGTAAAACATAAGATAATTAAAATTTTAGAAAATTATATAGTATAAAATATAAGCCATAATATAAACCCAAATGGAAGCATGTTTGAAAGCTATTGTTTCAATATCTGTACATCAGCTGCAGCAAATAAAATATGAACATGTAAAAGGATCCTCACTGGGGAAAGGACAAAGGTTTTGATGTTGGATATGTGGGAGTACCGTATATTGGATATGTGAATTACTGTGATCTAAAACTTTTGTGAAGACAGACTTAATAAACAGGAAAAAAAAAGAAACAATATAGACACTGAGGAATAAGTGGAAGAAATTGCCTTGCCACTGTACATACAGAGCAACACCTATAGCAGTCACGAAAGGCAAAATGTTAAAAACAAGCTCTTTCATTTTTTTCATTTTTTGATACCCAATATACTTTCAAATTATTTAGTTTTTCTAAATTAGTATGTATTCTATATCTAACCTTTAAACCCATCACAATATTCCATTTTACTGTTAATGGAAACTGGCAATATATTGGGCTTCATTTTTGAAGAATTTGGACCGCAGAGATGTTCAACTCTGGTGGGGAAGGAACACCAGTGTGGGGTGTTATGCATACAGACACATGTTTGGGAGGGAATTCTCAAGGGCATGTATACAGGGTACATAAAAAAACCTGTCTGAATGTCACTGTGTGGTGCATATTTAAGTAAATAGTAATAAGAAATTATCTTAATTGTTTTGGAAAAAAATGTTCGGCTGTTTTCATAGTGGTTTCATTTAAAAACGACAGCTGAGGGAGTGCTGTGTTTGTAGCCAGGAGAGCTCTATCACATTCCCCAATGGAATGGCCACAATCTCTCAAGAGCAATGGCAAAGACCAATAAAGAAGGATGGTCCAACAATGAGCCCTTGATACTGATGACTATGCTTATGTGCCTGTGCAACTGAAATATGAACTAGGCCTAGAGCTGCAGTGTGCCTAAGAGTTACCTCCTGAGAGCCCCCATGTTGATCATATGTGGCCACTCTCTAAGCCAAACTCAGCATATAAATGCATTACATGCCCCCCAGCATGGGACACGACTCTCAAGGATGAGCCTCCTTGGCACCATGGGATTACTACCAAGCACCAGCTGATGATGTAACTAGAAAAAACCTTGAATAAATGAGTTAACTCAGACCAGCAGTATATCTCAACCTACATGTAATATCAGGTATTAAAAACTCCTTATGATTTTGGATAAAAGGGGGAAATGGAAAGGGCAAATGAGTTTATATGGCTATGAGTCTCTGAAAATGAGTCACGAGATCATCAGAGGGGTAATACTTATGCACATCTCAGCTGGGTCCCAGAGACTGCCAAAGTAGATAGAAGCATAGTTACTGGTTCTCCTGAGGGTTACAGAGACCCACAGGTGCTACAGTCATGACAGATGGCTCTGGAGTTCGGTGCCATGACAGTTTGTATTCCTGAGTGTGATGGAGTTGGACTAAACTACAAGCTTTCTACACATGATTCTTCTGGTACTTTTACCAGAACTGTAGTTGGCACTGGAGTTGTTGTATAATAAGGACACCTGAATTTCTGGATTGTCCATCTGACAACCAGGCCCTGAGCCTCAGCAGACTTGCAACTCCTAGCATTTTGTTTATTGGACTTAGCCCAGCCAGCTAACGAGGAGGTGAAGAAGGTCAACCACACCTGTGAGCCAAGAGTACCTACAACTGCAAGCAGGAGAATTGCATTTATCATCCATGTGGAATCTAAACCCCCTCTTGATATAGAGGGGGAGTGGATATCACAGTTCCAGGGTTCACAGGATAGAGGAATAGAGTTTGGATTAGAGTGGACTTACCGATAGTCTTCTGTGGAAATATTGTGATTAGTAATGGAAGAAATTGCAACATTGATATGGAGAAATTGGGCACAGTAGCTGCTGAGTGTAGGGAAAGGGAAGAAGAGATATGATGCATGACCATTTTCAGGACTTGGAGTTGTCTTTGGTGGTACTGCAGGGACAGGTGCTGCTCATTGTATGTCCTGCAATGTCCCACTGAGTGGACTTGGGGAGAGTGTAAACTATAATGTAAACCACTACCCATGTGGTGCAGCAGTGCTCCCAAATGTATTCACCAAATGCAATGAATGTGCCATGATGAAAGCAGTTGTTGATGTGGGAGGAGTGGGGTGAGGGGGGGTGTTGGGTATTTGGGGATCTAGTATCTTTTAATGTAATATTTTTAAAAAAAGAAGGAATAAAAAATAAAATAAAAATGAAGGCATTGGGTGAGTATAAAAAACAAACACAAATGTTTAAATGGAACAAGCTAAAAAAAATACATTAGAAGGAAGCATATGTGGCTCAGGCAACTGAGGTCCTCCCTACCACATGGCAGTTCCTTGGTTCAGTTCCTGGTGTCTCATAAAGGACACAGTGAGCTGGTGTGGCAAGCAGGTGGGGCAAGTTGACAAAACATGATGAAGCAACAAGAGACAGAAGAAGAAAATCATTATGGGAGACACATCAAAGCAGGGAATAGAGGTGGCTCAAATGATTAGGTACCTCTCTCCCATATTGGAGGTCCCAGGTTCAGTTCTCAGTGCCTTCTAAAGACACAGCACACAGAAAGTGCAAGCAATAATAGGGTGAGGTAAATAAATAAATAAAATTAACTTTAATAAAAGAAACATATACAATTACTTTTAAATACATATTAGAAATTTTATTATTGATGTGGAGACAGTGACCACGGGAGTTGCTGAAGGCAGGGAGAGGGAAAAAGATGAATGCTATTGGGGCATTTTTGGGTTTTGGAGTTGTCCTCAGTGATATTGCAGGGACAGATGCAGGACATTATATATCCTGCCATAACCCACTGAATGTACTGGGAGAGAGTGTAAGCTATATCATAAATTATAATTCATGCTGTGCAGCAATGCTTCTAAGTGTACTCATTAAATGCAATGAATCTACCACACTAATGAAAGAAGATGTCAATGTGTGAGGATTTGGCATGTGGGGAGTGGGGTAAATGGGAACCTCTTATATATTTTAATGTAACATTTTGTATGATCTATGTATCTTTGAAAAATGATAATAAAAATACATAAACTATAACTCTTTAATCCCTGAAAAAAATAAACACATTAGAGTCACATAACAGCAGATTTGATTTTATGAAAGACAGAAATAGTGATATTGAGGATAGAACATGTGAACTTCAAAAGACAGGAGAATAAAAAGAGAAATGAATGGACAAATAGAAAATGATCACAGGAAATTGAATGACAGCTTGAAAAGCAGAAGCATATATACTAGGGGTGTCTCAGAAGGGGAAGAGGATAGAAAAGGGGCAGAAATAATATTTGAGTAAATAGTGATTTAAAATTGCCCATCCCTTATGAAAGACATAAATATCAATATCCAAGAAGGACAACAAACCCTAAACAAAATATAATCAAATAGACCTACTCTGTGACATTTACTATTCACAAGGACAAAAATAAAAATATAGGATTCTGAAAACAGCAAGAAAATAACAATTCATAATATATGAGAGAATATCTGTAACATTGAGTGTCAATTCCTCATCAGAAGTCAAAGATGAGAACGAAATTGGAGGACTCTCATTTTCTGGTTTTAAACAGTATTACTTAGATACAGTGCTAAAAAACAGTATGGTACTGGCATAAATATAGATATATTGACCTAAGAAGTTGTATCAAGGAGTCAGAAATAGATGCTTACACCTACGGTCAAGTGATTTTTGACAAGGCTGTTAAGCCCATCCAGCTGAGCCAGAACATTCTATTAAAAAAATGGCACAAAAGAAAGAAAGAGGACCCCTATCTCACCTATCTTACATCTTATACAAAAATTAATTCAAAATGTATCAAGGATATAATATAAAAGCCACAACCATAAAACTCCTAGATGAAAATGTAGGAAAACATCTTCAAGATCTTGTGATAGGTGGTGGTTTTTTACACCTTACACCCAAAGTAAAAACAATGAAAGAAAAAAAAATAGACGTGACCTCCTCAAAATTAAACACTTTTGCATTTCATTATATTTTGTTAGGAAAGTAAAAGGCAGTCTACTCATTGGGAAAAAATAATACTTGGAAACCCAATATATGATAAGAGGTTTATACCCATATTATATAATTATAAAAAGTCAGGCATTCCATTTACAAAAAGGGGAAAAGAATTGAACACAATTTTTTTCCAGGAAGATCTACAAATTACCCAAAAGCAGATGAAAAGATATTCAATATCACTAATTATTAGGGAAATGCAGTTCAAAACTAAAATGAGATACAATTTCACGCTTTATAGAATTGCCATTATATACAAAACAGAAAATTATAAGTGCTGGAGAGGGTGTGGAGAAACAGAAACACTCCTTAATTGTTTGTGTAAATGTAGAAATGTGCAGCCTCTGTGGAAGCCAATTTGGCCATACTTCAAGAAGCTGAATACACAACTGCCATATGATCCAGCAATCCTATTTCTAAGAATATATTCAGAAGAACTGAATGGAAGGTCATGTAGTGACATTTGCATACCAATGTTCATAGCAGCTATATTCACCATTGCTCAAATATAGGAACAGCCAAATTGATAAGAACAGATAATGTCCATCAGTCCACTGAATGGGTAAGCAAAATGTGGTATATACATAAAAGAGAACAGTATTCAGCTGCAAGAAGAAATGAAATTGATTTTTTAAATTTTTTTTTCATTTTTAAAAAATATTATATTCAAAAAATATGAGGTCCCATTCAACCCCACGATATGATCTTCTCAGCATTTTACTCTCAACCAACACCTGACACTCTCCTATGTTCATATGTTACCCCTCCTTCCCCCCAATTTTGTGGGCAATATTACCCATCTGCCCATCCCCACCCCCCTCAAATGCACAAAGTCCCACCCAAAGGCAACCCCTTGCACCCATTCTATCTCTTCTTTGTACTCATACTTACCGGAGCTCATCATAGATTCCAACCCGGCAGACATCGGCTCACATCCTTCCTCCATCCCCTGATTTCCTGTAAGCCTATCTTCCAGTATCTAGCTCTCTGAGGCAGCTGGCTTTTTCATATCATTGAGGTCATATAGTATTTGTCCTTCAATGCCTGGGTTGCTTCACTCAGCATAAGGTTCTCAAGATTCATTTATGTTATCACGCGTGTTTGTAGTGTATTTGTTCTTAAAGCTGAGTAGTATTCCATTGTATGTATTTACCACATTTTATTGATCCACTCATCTGTTGATGGGCATTTGGGTCGATTCCAACTTTTAGCGATAGTGAACAATGCTGCTATGAACATTGGTGTGCATATATCGGTTTGTGTCCTTGTTTTCAGTTCTGCTGGGTATATAATCAGAAGTGGTATTGCTGGGTCATATGGCAAATCTATGGTTAGTTTTTTGAGAAACCGCCAAACTGTCCTCCAAAATGGTTGGATCCTTCTGCATTCCCACCAGCAGTGGATGAGTGTTCCCATTTCTTCACATCCTCTCCAGCATTTGTATTCTTCTGTTATTTTTCATAGCTGCCAATCTTATGGGAGTAAGATGGTATCTCATTGTAGTTTTGTTTTGCATTTCCCTGATAGCTAGAGATTTGGAGCATTTTTTCATGTGCTTTTTAGCCATTTGTATTTCTCCTTTGGAGAAGTGTCTGTTTAAATCTTTTTCCCATTTTTTAAATGGATTGTTTATCTTTTTATTTTCAAGATATAGGAGTTCTTTATATATGCAAGTTATAAGTCTCTTATCAGATATATGGTTGCCAAATATTTTCTCCCATTGTGTGGGTTCCCTTTTTACTTTCTTGACAAACTCCTTTGAGGTGCAGAAGGCTTTAATTTTGAAGGAGGTCCCATTTATCTATTTGTTCTTTTGCTGTTCGTGCTTTTGGTGTGATATTCATGAAGTCATTATGGTCTTGGCTCTTATATTTAGGTCTTTGATCCATCTTGAGTTGATCTTTGTATAAGGTGTGAGATGGTAATCCTCTTTCATGTTTCTGCATATGGATATCCAGTTCTCCAGGCACCATTTGTTGAATAGGCCATTTCTCTCCCAATTGAGAGGGTTTGGTGGCTTTATCGAATATTATATGACTATATATATGAGGTTCTATATCAGAACTTTCAATTCGATTCCATTGGTCTGTGTGTCTCTCCTTATGCCAATACCATGCTGTTTTCACTACTGTAGCTTTGTAGTATGTTTTGAAGTCATGTAGTGTGATTCCTCCAATTTCATTTTTCTTTTTCAATATGTCTTTGGCTATTCAGGGCCTCTTTCCTTTCCAAATAAATTTCATAGTTAGTTTTTCTAGTTCCTTAAAGAAGGCTGTGTTGATTTTTATTGGGATTGCATTGAATATGTAGATCAGTTTTGGTAGGATAGACATCTTAATAATATTCAGTCTTCCTATCCATGAACAAGGAATATTCTTCCATTTATTTAGGTCTTCTTTGATTTCCTTGAACAGTCTTGTATAGTTTTCAGTGTATGTTTTTTACATCTTTAGTTAAATTTATTTCTAAATATTTGGTTTTTTTATTTACTATTGTAAATGGTATTTGTTTCTTGATTTCCTCCTGATCTTGCTCATTATTGATGTACAGAAATGCCACTGATTTTTGCGCATTGATCTTATAACCTGCGACCTTACTAAACTAGAACTCATTTATGAGTTCTAGAAGCTTTGTTGTAGACCACTCAGGGTTTTCTATGTATAGGATCATGTCATCTGCAAATAATGAAATTTTGACTTCTTCCTTTCCAATTTGAATGCCTTTTATATCTGGTTTTTGCCTCAGGGCTCGAGCAAGTACTTCTAAGACAATGTTGAATAGAAGGGGACACAATGGGCATCCTTATCTTGTTCCTGACTTTAGAGGGAAGGATTTTAGGATTTCTCCATTGTAAACAATGTTGGCTGTAGGTTTTTCATATATACTCTTTATCATGTTCAAAAAATTTCCTTGTATTCGGATCTTTTGGAGTGTTTTTACCAAGAAAGTGTGCTGTATTTTGTCAAATGCTTTTTCTGCATCTATAGATATAATCATGTGATTTTTCTCCTTCAATCTGTTTATATGGTGTATTACATTTATTGATTTTCTTATGTTGAAACATCCTTGCATACCTGGAATGAATCCCACTTGGTCGTGGTGTATAATTTGTTTAATGTGTTGTTGAATACAATGAGCAAGTATTTTGTTAAGTATTTTTGCATCTAGGTTCATTAGAGAAATTGGTCTGTAATTTTCCTTTCTTGTGGTGTCTTTGTTTGGCTTTGGTACTAGGGTAATGTTGGCATCATAGAAGGAGTTAGGCAATGTTCCTTCTGTTTTTATTTTTTGGAATAGGTTCAGCAGGATTGGTGTCAGTTCTTTCCAGAATGTTTTGTAGAATTCACCTGTGAAGCCGTCTAGCCCTGGGCTATTCTTAGTTGGGAGGTTTTTAATGACGGATTCTATCTCTTTTCTTGTGATTGGTTTGTTGAGATGATCAATTTCTTTTTTGTCAATATGAGCTGCTTATGTGTTTCTAGTAATTTGTCCTATTCCTCTGAATTGTCATTTTTGTTGGAATATAGTTCTTCAAATATCCTTTTATGATACTCTTTATTTCTCTGGGGTCAGTGGTGATATCATCTTTCTCATTTCTTATTTTGTGTATTTGCATCTTCTCTCTTCTTTTCTTTGTTAGTCTCGCTAAAGGTTTGTCAATTTTGTTGATCCTCTCAAAAAAACAGCTCTTGGTCTTGTTTTTCTTTTCCAGTGCTTTCTTATCTTCTATTTCATTTAGTTTTGCTCTTATCTTTGTTATTTCCTTCCTTCTTCTTCCTGTTGGATTACTTTGTTGTTGTTTTTTTCTAATTCTTCCAAATGTCCAGTTAGTTCTTCAATATTTGCTCTTTGTTCTTTTTTGATATATGAATTTATGGCTATCAGTTTCCCTCTCAGTACTGCTTTTGCTGCATCCCTTAAATTTTTGTATGTTGTGTTATCATTATCATTTGTTTCAAAGTAGTCATTGATTTCTTTTGAGATTTCCTCCTTGACCCACTGTTTTTCTAAGAGTGTGCTGTTTAATTTCCAAATCATGGTGTGAAATCTGGGCCTCTGACCCTTGCAAATTCCCAGCTTCACTCCACTGTGGTCAGAGATATTATTTTGCATGATTTTGATCTTTCTGAATTCATTAAGCCTTTCTTTGTGGCCTAGCATATGGCCTATCTTGGAGAATGATCCATGAGCACTTCAGAAAAATGTATATCCTGGGGTGTTTGGGTGTAATGATCTATATATGTCTATTAGATCCAGCTCCTCTAATATACTGTTCAGATGTTTTGTTTCTTTAGTGATTCTCTTTTGAGATGTTTTGTCCAGAGTTGATAGTGGTGTATTAAAATCTCCCACTATAATTGTAGATGCATGTATTCTTTCACTTAGTTTTTCCAGCATTTGCCTTACATATTTAGAGGTGCCCTTGTTAGAAGCATAAATATTTATGATTGTTTGATCTTCTTGACAGATTGTCCCTTTCGCTAAAATGTAGTATCCATCTTTGTCTCTCAGTATTGTTTCGCATTTAAAGTCCATTTTGCCAGATATTAATATAGCTACTCCTGCCTTTTTTTGGTTATTGTTTGCTTGTATGATTGTTTTCCAACCATTCACTTTCAACCTCCATGAGTCTCTGGATCTAAGATATGTCTCTTGTAGACAGCATATAGATGGGTCATATTTCCTTATCCAATGTCCCAGTCTGAATCTTTTGATAGGTGAGTTTAATCTGTTGACATTCAGTATTATTACTTTCAAGGAATTATTTGTGTTAGCCATATTTTGATTGGACTTGTGTTTGTCATATTTTGTTTCCTCTTTTTCCCTTCTCTTTTTGTCTTTTTTGTTGCTCTTACACTCTCCTCCAGCTCTGCCTGCCCTTTTTTTTCCTTCCTTCCTGCAGAACTCCCTTTAGAATTTCTTGAAGGGGAGGTTTCTTGTTGGCCTACTCTTTCAGTTTCTGTTTATCTATGAATATTTTGAACTCTCCATCATTTTTGAATGCTAGTTTAGCTGGATAGAGTATTCTTGGTTGGAAATTTTTTTCCTATATTACCTTGACTATATCATACCACTGCCTTCTTGCCTCCATGGTTTCAGATGAGAAATCAGCACTTAATCTTATGGAGCTTTCCTTGTATGTGATGGTTTTCTTTTCTTTTGCTGGTTTTAGAATTTTCTCTTTGTCTTGAGTGTTGGATAATTTGACAAGTATATGTCTTGGGGTGGGCCTGTTGCAGTTTATGATGAATGGGTGTGCTGTGTTTCTTGGATATTTAAATCTGTTTCTTTCAGTAGATTTGGGAAGTTTTCAGCCATTATTTCCTGCAACACTCCTTCTGACCCCTCTCCCTTCTCTTCTCCTTCTGGAATGCCTTTAATACGTATGTTTGAGAATTTTGCATTATCATTCAGGTCCCTAAGTCCTAGCTGGATATTTTCTATCTTTTTATCGACCAATTCTACTATCTGTTTGATTTCCGATGTACTGTCTTCCACATCACTAATTCTCTGCTCTGCCTCTTCTAGTCTGCTGATATTTGCTGCAAGTGTATTTTTGATTTCTTGAACTCTGGTGCTCATTCCCATCATATCTATTATCTTTTTGCATATGTGTGCAGTTTCCCTTCCAGGTGCTGTCTTCATGTTGTTAACCTCTTCCTTTACTTCATTAAATTTGTTGGTGATAAATGTTCTGAGATCTTTCATTACTTGTGCGAAGTTCTGCTCCCCTTCATGGTTTTTATTTTGTTCATTGGATTCCGCCATGTTTTCCTGATTACTGGTTTGGTTTGTAGTTTTTTGTTGCTGTCTGGTCATCTTTTTATCTTGATGGGTTTAATCAGTTCCTTAGCTTCTTTGTCTAGTCTTGGGGATTAATTAGCTGTTGTCTTTGCGTAAGTGTTATATCTTCTCTTTGTCACTTTGTTCTTCTTATTCTAATTTCTTATTTCTGGTTGAGTTCACTTTAAAGGAAAGTATTAGAGCCAGGGAAAGGCAATGGTGTAAGCAAGGAAAAAGTATAAAGTAGTATTGGTGATAAATGTTAACAGAGCAACAATATGAGATCTGGGAGGATGGATATTAGATTCATGTAAGTTGTGTAGTATTATAGCATTAGGTATAGTACCTATAATGAGGTAGTTGACTGAATATGGGAGGAATATAGTATGAATTAAAAAGCTAGTATTTTCGTGAGAGAGGGAAAGAGAAAAGAAAGGTAATAGTTTCAAGAGTGGATAACAGACAGAAAACAAAACAAAGGTATTAGAAATTAAGAGTTAGACACTTTGTGGATCAAAGAAAGGGAGGTGGAATATAGGAGAGACAGTAGATGATGGAGGTTATCAAGATGTAGGAGAAAGGGGATAGTGTAGATAGCCAAAATCAATTCACACAGAGATGAGGCAGTGGACGATGAGGAAACCCAGCAAATGTGAGGTGTTCCCTGCAGCACCTATTGTGTAATTAAGATAAAATGAAATAAGAAGAAAATGAGGGACAAGAGAGAGAGAAAAGAAAAGAGAAGAAAGGAGGAAAGAAAAAGGGGGTGGGTAAAGGGCAGGGAACAGGTAGGGAAAAGAAAAGTAAGATATACACCAACCACTACAGCAACAACAACAACAAAAAAACCCTAAATAGCTGAAAAAAAAAGACTTTGAGGGTTACGCTGGGAGAAAAGACTAGGGGATAATGCAATATTAGCAATCAGGACATTTTAAAAAATAGTAAAAAAATAAAAAATAATATAAAATAAAAACAAAACAAAATGAAACAAAAAAGAAAAAATGCAAATGTTGAGGGCTAGGACATTGAAGGACATCAGATGGACCTCAGGGCATGATGGATTCAGGGATGGAAAGTCTGAGATATTGCAGAGTCAAGAGGTGTGAGTCTCTGGGTTGTGGGCCACCAGGGTTTAGGGCACTCAGACCTGGCAACCTCAAATCTGGTCAACAGGGAGCCTGGGAGCACCGCAGTGTAACACACAGCCTTCAGGGATCCCTGCAGCTGGGTGCCAGCCTTATGGGGGAAGTCAGATCCACAAAATCTATCTTATTTGTCTGAACCCCAAAATTCACTCACTCACTGGGGTCTATTCTGTGGATGTATCATCAATTCGGCTTCAGGACAGCTCCCACCCTGTAAGCCCCCAGAATGGCCACCTGAGGGCACCTCTACACTGCAGCCAATTTAATGGCACAGATCAGTAGCCAGGCTCGGGGGTGGAGCTCCAGCCGGAAATGCTGACAACAGAGTCCAAAACTGAAATTCCCAAGCTTCTTAAAATATTCTCCCAATCTGCTTACAGATGTGTGCCCCCCCCCATCCCCTGCCACTCCCTGTAACAGACTCTGGGGTACTTCCCTTTATTGCCAGCAATCTAAGTCCGCTGTAGATTGGCAGCCGGGTTTGGGGGTGCAGGGCTGCAGGCGGAAGCGCTATTACTTGTGTCCGCAATCAAAAATTTCCCGCTTTGCAACAAAACCCCCGTTTATCTCCCCAAATCGGTCTGCAAAGGTGTCCCGTCCTGTCAACCCCCTAACAGCCTGCCCAGGGCTCGCAAATTCCCCAGTACCGCAGAGCCTCCAAAAAGTGCGGCAGCAGCACCAGTTCCACGGCTCCACCCATCCCAGGAGGGAGCTTCCCCTGAGCAGCTCTCACCTTTGTGTAATAGAGTTTCAGTTATATCTTATAGACTAATCCTCTCCATTACCTTCCCACCAAATCTATGTCCAGACACTTCCTGCCCTGCAAAAATCCCGAAACAGCCTGGTCCCAGAGAACCTCCAATGCTGCCCAGCCGCTTCTTTGCAGGAGAGACCGTCAGGTAAGCTCACTCAGCCACCATCTTGCCCTGCCCCTCTCAGAAATGAAATTTAGATGCATATGATGACAGTGATAGACCTTGAGGACATCATGCTGAGTGAAGTAATCCGGACACAACAGGACAGATATTGTATATTCTCACTAATATGAACCCAATACAATGAGTAAACACATGGAATTCAACTCCAGAATATAGGTTACTAGGAGATAGATTCTGGGTTGAGAAGGGAGACTGATGGTGAGTGTATGTGGAATATTTAATAAGGGAGACTTTAAATGTGGGAAAATAATTAGAATTGATAGTGACACATTATAGTGAGTATAGTCAATAATGTTCTTTTATAAATGTGATTGTGGCTGAAATGGATAGTCTAGAGAGGTTAATACCAATTGAAAGAAAGCTAGAGGATAATCTGGGAACTGTATAATAGTGATTTTGAAGGTGGAAGATGATCGTGGTTAACTGTACAAATACATGAATCTTCTATTACGGGGTGTTGTGAGTATGGAAATTCACTGGAAAATACAACTATTATATCATGTAGACTACCATTAACAATAATATTTTGAAATTTTTACTGCAATGGCCTAAAAGGTACTATATCAATAATGGGATCAGGCATAAAAGACAGTAAGGGATCTTTCCTTTCTGGATTACTGAAAATGTTCTGAAATGGACTGAGCTGATGACAGTACGACTCTGATGAAACTGAGAGCCACTCAGTGTACACTTTGTATGGATTGAGAAAGGCAGGGGACCATATAACAATGAGAACCTAGGGTGTAGTGTGGACTGTGGTAAAAGGTACAAATATGAGAATGCTATCTCATGAGCTATAATAATATACAGTTTTAATGCATGGTTATAATAAGATGGTTGGTGGGAAAAATATGACAAATATAATCTATGGAGTGTAGCTAGCAGTAATATTATAGTGATGTTCATTCATTATTTGTAACAAATATGTCACAACATATAAGGTGGTATTGGGGTGAGGTATGGGAATCCATTAAGGAAAGTATGATTGTTTTGTTAACACACTTTTCAAATTAAAAAAAATAATCTATATGGGACTTCATCAAAATTAAAAACTTTTATGTATCAAAGGAAATTATCAAGAAAATGGAGAAAATAGTTGCAAACTATATATCAAATAAGGCTTAATATGTAGAATATATTTTAAAAGATTTACAATTTAACAAATAGACCAAAGCTCCACAATTAAATATTGGGCAAGGGAATTCTATAGACATTTCTCCAAAGAACATATGTAAATGGCCAATACATATGTAGACATGCTCAACATCATTAGCCTTTATAGAAATGAATATCAAAGTCACAATCAGATACCACTTCACACACCCAATAATGCCTATTGTAACAAAAATAGAAAATAGCAAGTACTGGAGAAGGTATGGAGAAACTGGAACTCTTTTGTATTGCTTCAAGTAATAAAACAGTGCAGCTGCTTTGGAAAGCAATATGATAGTGCCTCCAAAACTTAAATATAGATCTACCATGTCACCTGGCAATTCCACTTCTTGGTACATATCCAGAGAAAGAGAGAATAAAGTCTCAAACCAATACTTACACAACATTTACTGCAGCATTATCCACAATAGGCAAAATGTGGAAACAACCTATGTGTCCATCATCAATAAATGAATGGATAAACAAAAAGTGGTACATACAATAGAATGTTTTAGGTCATATGAAAGAATGAAGTTATAATACGTGCTGCAGGGAAGAACCTTGTAAACATTGTGTTCAGTGAAATAAGCAAGGTACATAAAGACAAATATTGTGTGATATCAGTAATAAGAGATGAGTAGACATAGAAAATTTTCATAGGTAGGCAGTAGAATAGGTATTACAAGGAGAAGGGGGAAAAGGGGAAAGAGTGAGTGTTTGGGAAAAGAGAAATAAAAGAACAAAGATATACTAATGATAAACATAAACACAATCTATTGTCACATAGGATTCACAGATAAGTGACTGCTTGTTGAAACACTACCAGGCTAGTAATGCTTAGGATTGCAGCCTTCAGGCCTGTCTTGTCACAAATTTCAAACATCTTCAATGTAATATGTGCATAGTAAGTGACTCAAACTCACTGTCTTCAGGGAATTAATATTATAGTATTAGCATTATTAGTTGCAGCTGTAAGACCATAATGTAAAAAAGGGCCACTGTTTTCATGTATTTCACATAAAATTGATACCAGATAACATTGATTCTACACATCTTGAAAGAATGTTTGATGTAGTCTTTTCTACTTGTTTTAATAATCATTATACTTGAAGATGTGTTAATTTTACCATTCTAACAGAAAAAGAGAACTCGTTCTGACCTATTCAATCAGTCCCAAACATAAACATATAGGTGTATGGTCAACCCCAAAAATGTTATAAATAAACTTTATAGCATTTACAGGAATAAGTATTCCTGCTACTACAGGCATGTTTGTAACACTCCTCACATTATTTTTCCATAATTACCAAATATCACATAGCATATGTATCTTTCTTTCCTTGAAATAAACCATGATTTTCTTTGTATAGTTTCTCAAGTCTAAAAAATTTACTTTCCTTGTCTGTACCTAAATTAGTTAAAATTATACCTAGTAATTTCTGAAGTTGGTCCCCTTCACTTAATGGCCTGCAGATCTAATTTATTAGTGTGGAATACCAAGTGCACTTGAAAGTTAGTGAAACCAAACAAAGAGAAGCTGGGCAGAATGATTAACGTAGGTCACAGGCAGAAAGGAAAAGAGAAACATTATGGAAAATTAGTTCATCGAAAGTTGGGAATTATGGCTGAGATGGAAATGAAACTGTCCCAGGTAATCTTCAGTTAGGTAATAGGATGAGGAGCAGAGCCCATTTGTTTCCTTTGCATTAAAAGCAGACTTTATAAAATGTTAGATAATCCTTAGACATGTAAACTCTATGGTTTAGTGTTGTTCAACAATTTTACATGAGATTCTGCTCTGGACAGATGAGGCTAAGATGGAACCAAACATGGGTGGGATGGAGTTCTCCAGGGCATGAATATAGTATATATAGATATGTGCATACATTCATTGGGTATTGACATAGGGGGTAGAGTTTCACACAATATCTGAGGGAGTGCTGAGTTCCTATTCTGGAAAACTCTGTTACACTCCCCAATGGAGCAGCAGCAATCCCCCAAATACAAGAACAGAGACTAGTGAAGAAGGATGGTCCAATGATAGGTGCTAGACATGGGTGACTATGCTTTTGAGCCTGTTTGCTTTAAATTTTAACTGGGCCTAGAACTGCAGGGTGCCTAAGAGTTAACTCCTGAGAGCCTCCATGTAGCTAAAACGTGGCCACTCTCTAAGCCAAACTCAGCAAGTAAATGCATTACATTCCCCCAAGCATGGGACATGATTCCCAAGGATGAGACTCCCTGGTGCTGAGGGATTACTGCCAAGCACCAGCTGGTGATGCAACTAGAGAAAGACCATCAATAAAAGGGGAAATTGTGAAGGCAAATGAGTTTATATGGTTAAGATACTTCAAAATGAGTCAGGAGGTCATCAGAGGAGTAGTGCTTATGCACATCTCAGCAGTCTCTCAGAGACAGTCAAAGTACATACATCCCCAGTTAGTGATGTTCCTGAGGCTATGGAGACACCCAGGCCCTCTAGTCATGACAGATGGCTCTGGAGTTCAGTTTCTTGCCAGTGGGCCATACTTTTGGAATTTGTATTCCTGAGTGTGATGGAGTGGGACTCAGATGTGACCTCTCTAAACATGCCTCTTCTATCACTATTACTGAACCTGTGGTTGGCACTGTGGTTGGTGTATGCTCTTGAATATTTGGACTGTCAATGTGCCAGCTCAGCCCTGAGCCTCAGCAGAGATGCAAAACCTACTGTCAGCTTCATTGGACTTACCCAGTTCTGCCAACAAGAAGACATGGATGGTCAACCACCACAACAGGGAACCGAGAGATTCTACAACAGCAAGCAGGGGAATCACATCCATCAGCTATGTGGGATCTAAGCTCTCTCTCAAGTTAGAGGTGGAGTGAGCATCACAATCCCAGGGTGCTCAGGATGGAACAAAACAAAAGTGATTAGAGTGGACTTACTGGTATTCAACTATAGAATTATTGTGACTCTAGCAATGAAAGAAATTATATCTTTGATGTGGAGGCAGTGGCTACTGGAGGTTTTGAGGGCAGGGAGAGCGAAAAAGAGGTGTGATATAGTGGCATTTTTAGAACTTGGAGTTGTCTTCAATGATATTGCAAGGACAGATGCAGGACTTTATATATCCTTCCATAACTCACTGAGTGGACTGGAGAGAGTGTAAACTAAAACACAAACTATAAGCCATGCTGGGTAGCAATGCTCCAAAATGTATTCATGAAATGAAATGAATGTATGACACTAATTGTATTAGTCAGCCAAAGTGCTTCTGATACAAAATACTAGAAATTGGTTGGTTTTTATAAAGGGTATTTATTTGGGGTAAGAGCTTACAGATACCAAGCCATAAAGTATAAGTTCCCTCACCAAAGTCTATTTTTCACCTGTCCACCCCTCTCAGACATGTGAGCTGTGGACCTTAACTCCCCTAATCCTTGGGGAAAGTGCTCCACCCTCTTCAACTGCTGGTGCAAACTCACGCTCTCTGTACACATGGGTGGGGTTCCACTTTTGGCCCAACGTGATGTCTTAATTCCAGATCTCAGCTTCCATGGTTTTCCTCTTAAAGCTGTTTCTCCTTCAATCTCTCCTTTCCCCCTTAAAGCTGTTTTCCTTAAATCTCTCCTTTCCATGCACTTTTTATTCCAAACTGACAGTGGTTTTGTTCATACAGCTCTCCCAAAAAACTTGTTGGGTTAGTATGCAGGAAGCAGGGGTCCAAGACATCAGACTTTAACACTTTCCACAAGTCTTTCCTAGACAACTGCATCTTCAATCTTGATTTACCAGTTCCAAGTCAATTTAAGTCCTCCAATGGGGCACACATTCATGTGGGAGCTTGATTTCCAGAGGCTTAGAATTTCCATAAGCAGTTTCTGTTTTCATTGTGCCCGACAGTTCAGTCTTCAGTTTATCTCAGTATTTTAGATTTTGCTATAAGCTGCAAGCAGAATCCAAGCTGCATTCTCCAGGTTTACTTAGGAAATTTCTTCAGCTAAATGCCCAGGCTCACCATTTTCAAATTTTGCCTTCCATAAAACACCAGGAGTTAATCTTGTTGAGTTCTCAGCAACTTTGAAACTGGGATTACCTTTCCTCCAGTTTCCAATACTTTCATCATTTCATTCTAAGGAATCATAAAAAGCTTCTTTAGCATCCATCTTGCTATCAACAGTCTCTTCAAAGTAATTGAGGCCTTTTTCATCAAGCATCTCACAATTTCTCCAAAAATAACCCTTACCCATTTATAAAACCATTCCAGCATTTCAATAATTGCAAAAGCACTTCCCCACTCCTTGGGGCCAAATTCTGTATTAGTCAGCCAAAAGGGTGCTGATGCAAAATACCAGAAATTGGTTGGTTTTTACGAAGGGTATTTCTTTGGGGTAGGAGCTTACAGATATCAGGCCATAAAGCATAAGTTACTTCCCTCACCAAAGCCTATTTTTACATTTTAGATCAAGATGACTGCTGATGTCTGGATGGTTTTGGCTTCCTGGGTTTCTCTGGGCTCAGTTCCTCTGTTTTCTCCACAAGGCCAGCTGTAGACTCTCAGATGTACAGCTCTGTCTCTCACCCTGAGATTTCTGCCATATCTAAGGAGCTGTCTCTATTCCTCTGTGTTCTTCTATCTCAGGTCTTCTTTTCCCAGGGCTTGCTTCTCTTTCCTCTGTGTGCTGACTTCCTGGGTCTCCAGCTTAAGACTTCAGCATCAAACTCCAATATCAGAAACCCTCAACTCTTTCCTTTGCCATGCCACCTTGGTGGGTGGGAACTCAATGCCTTAATGACATGGCCCAATCAAAGCCCTAATCGTAACTTAATCATTCCCAGGTTCATACCAGTTTACAAACATAATCTAATATCTATTTTTGGAATCCATAATTATGTCAAATTGCTGCACTAATGAAAGAAGTTTTTGATGTGGGAAGAGTGTGGGGTGTGGGAAGTGGGGTGTACGGGAAGCTCTTATATTTTTTAATGCAACGTTTTGTGTGATCCATGTATCTTTAAATTTTAAAAAAATATAATAATTAAATTAAAAAAAGATCTCATGAAAACCTTGACCCAAATGACATCAAACTGGAGAGAACTGCTGTCCCTTCTTCTCCATGTTAGTCTAGCCCTGTAACTATTGGTGGGTAGACTGAATGTGAACAAGTGGATAAAGTAAAGGTGTTTTTTTTTTTTACTATGAGAGAAATTTCTTTAACTAAATGCAATCATTTCAATTTTTAAAATATCCATGGTTATGATATTAACTATTTTTATGTCACTAATTTTTATGATTTGCTTTATTCTTTCAGATTTAGAAAATGTCTGACTTAAAAGAAGAGCATAGGAAGTGCACCATAAAATGGTCTAGAATTTTTACTTTCCATTGAATCTTATGTATTTCTTGGTTTCTTTCAGTTCTAAGCTGAAAATGGGAACTCTTACTATGGATTCTATTTTAAGATCAGTCTATAGTTGCACTGGGCTTAGAATCCTGCAGTTTTTATTACTCCTTAAATTTTACTCTATATCACATTTTAATAGTTCAGTATAAAATGTATTAAAAGTATACTCAGAAAAAAATAGTCATGCTTTAAAGAAAGGAACAATTAATGAAATTCTAATAATTGCTGAAGAGATTTGGTAAAAATTAATATAAGACAAAAATCCAGAGATCTCAAAATACAGTACAAAAATTTTTCTTTTCTATCAGATTATTTAGTCAAATTCAGTTATGAATATTAAATGCTCATTGCTATCTTTTATGTATAAACTCTGCCAATGTGATGTATGCAGATTTACACATGCTTATGTGTGTGCACGTTTTACAAAATGAATCAGCAAATGCTGTTCCCCTGCCTCCAGAATCCAGTTCCACCTACCTGATAGTCAGGTTCATACAATTGTTAAGCCCCTGAAATATTTTTCAATATGCCTATACCTCTGATATATTTTTCCCATTGTCAAGTAGGCAGAAGGACATTGTAGAAAGGACATAAATTTTTGCAGTAAGAAAAACAGTATTCAAATCCTTTTTGTTTGAATGACATTTTTGTGACCTCAAGTCAGTTTTTTAATATCCTAAGTATTCAGTTTCCTCGTCCATAAAGTGAGGGAATTAATAACTTTCCTGCATGGAACACCAAATATAGTGCCTGAAATACAATAGCTGCTCTATACATGTTACTCTATTTAGTAGAGTTGGCCACTTTTAGAAGCAGAGCATCTGGACATGGTGTGGCATGGTTTGAGGGAATCAATGATAATCATTCCTCAAATATTACTTCCATGAGTATAACTGTAGTGCTTAAAATTTATGTTTTATTTGCATATGTAAATATCAGTTATTGGAAGTTTATCTAAAAATGAATATTATGTGAACTGGGATAAAACATTTGAAGTCATTATCAGATAATAAAAGTTAAGCTCATTGATCATGTCCCCAAAACTGGCAACTCAAAGTGTGGTTCTCAAACTAGCAGGAATAGACATAACCTGGAAGGTTGATAGAAATACAAAATCTCAGGCCCCATCTACCTAATGAGAATCTGCATTTATCAAGATGGCACGTGATTCATATGCTAATTAAAGTTTGGAAGACTTTATGTCTAATTTGCTCTTAAAGGAATGGGCTACCTCTAATTTGCTCTTAAAGGACATGGGAAAACGGTTCAATTTCAGACAGGAGAGATGATTGCCATAGTAAATGACTGTAGCCATTTGATATTATTGATGAATTCCAAAAAGAAATATCGAGTTATGTATGTAAACTGATCTTTTCCTCTGGCATATTAGATTATATTGGATTCATAGGTTTATTTGATTAAGCAATTATGTAAACCTCTTGTGCCAGTATGGCATTGAGTCACCACCCTTTGGTGGGTGGGAACTCACAGATAAAAGGCATGGCAAAGGACAGAGTTAAGGGTTTTTTGATGTTGGAGTTTGATGCTGAAGCCTTGAGCTAGAACCCAAGGAAGAGAGGAAACATGAACCCAGAGAGATACAAGACCCTGGAAGGGAGGAACCCAGGGAGCCTGAACCCTCACAGATATCTGCAGCTATCTTGCTCCAACACATGAAAATACACTTTGGTGAGGGAAGTAACTTGTGCTTTATGGCCTGGTATCTGTAAGCTCTACCCAAAATAAATACCCATTATAACATCCAGCCAATTTCTGGTATTTTGCATCAGCACCCCTTTGGTTGATTAATACAAGGACCTTGTAAGTTCAAATGATAGCAGGAAGACATACAGTCTAAGGAGAGGAGACAGAAGCTAGGTTCCAGATCAGGATAGAGTCCAATCTATTTCCCAATCCCTAAGGATAAATATCCTTAATGACAAAGATAATTGGTATTCTGGAAAAAAAAAAAGGAAAAAACATGGAGAGAGCTATTTAGCTTCAATGGTATGGGGACTATTTTCCATTTTAATTTAAATCTTTATTCAAAAGAACACTTTCTTCTAAGCTAATAAAACTTCCAAGAGTCCTGAAATTGAGAACAAATTTACATGTTAGTTCATGTTCATTCTACAAAGTGTAAAGGACCTTATCAAATGGTACACATATCTAGGACATATTCTGAATTGAAAAGACTTTTTTCTAAAAACTAATTGTCATTGAGCACTACTTATCCAAAGGTACTTGATTTAATCTAATCAATGAGGTATTTGTATTTGTATAAATCAAAACCCTTTGAAGTTTTAATAATATTCCACTAATATAGTAAGGGGAATTCTGCTTTATTTTTTGGATTTTATTACACAGTGTGAATTAGTTCATTGTGTGAGAAAAAGTGAAAATAATAATTAAACTTTGGAGTAATTTTTGGAAGTTCTGCTAGAAGAAGTGCCAAGAAACTTTCTGTTCCAATGTTCGTTTCCCATTGATTCACAGTATGACATAATCAGCTTTGCCTCTGAAGAATGCTTATCATGTCCTTTGCTATTTGAAAATGGATGCAGTCAAAGTCAGAATGTGAAATAAAATTGAGTGAGTGACACAAAATAGCATAGATTCTCTATTAATGAAAATACTGTATTGAGGTCATATGAATATTTGCAAAGCACTTATTGCCAATGTATACTTTAATATCTTTTATAGTGGTAGTGGAAGTGTCTTGATAGTAGTATTGTTTTGGCATCACAAGAGAAGTTGGTGCTTGTGGTATTGAATGCCAGGACATGAGAAATCTCTGAGAAAGATTTGCTTCAACCGGCAAGCCTGGTGGACTTCTGTCCATAAAACCAAGACCTGAGTAAGATTTCCAAGTTCTTTTTATGCAGAGGATTTAGAAGTGGAGTCAAGCAGTACTTTTGGTGTGAAAAGAACTTTCTTTGCTAGATTGGGTTTCAGTTTCTTAGGGTCTAGGACTTTGTTTGGACACCAGGTAAGCTTGAATAAACATACCACCCACTTTCCATCTGGATGTAAACTCAAATACACATATAGTCTTCATCCTTCCTGAATACACAGAGCCTATGGAGTCTGTATAATTTAATTGGCTTTCTAGAAACTAGGCAAACTTGGATATAGAATAAGATAAGTTCAAATACAAACATATACACATACAGGCTATATTATCCACCCCTTTGATGCACAGTTAAGTTTGTTGATCTTTGGCATCACTATTTTCAGAGTAATGAGGTGGGTCACTGTCTGTGTTTTTACTGCATTATTTATAAAAGCACATACCCTAGCTATTATTAAGGGGAGAAAGAAGGGAAGTATGGTGAGAGCATGGGAGCAGTTCCAGCTACTTACTGTTTTGACTGGTTATTTCTCCCATTAATTTTCCAGGAGGGTTCAATGATTAAGTTTTTGGAGAATATTTGGAGACCCTCCTGGTCTCAGGAGGAAGTTCCCTTCTGAGAGACAGAATCTTAGGCAGGGTTTTCCAGCAGTCATCTTGGGGGCCATTGATGTTTGTGTGGACTCCTTGTCAGGTTTTGGATCCATCTACTGATTTTCTATCTTAGTAGCCTGTTTTATTTCTTTCCTCAGGGAGTTTACACCTTTCATTTTGAAGGGGGTGTTGAAGGGAGATGATCTTTCTTTTCTGTAGCTACTTCCTGCTGGTTAGGGGCAATAGGCTCTACTTGACAAGGTGTAAAACTTCTATTGCTATTTATTCTGGTAGGAGAAGGATGGATCTGGCATCTTGGGCAAAGGTAGATGCAGTTTTTATATGGCTAACAAGATGTTGATTCTGGAAGAAATAAAACTTAATTAGAATTTTAAGAATATATGTTTTCTTTAAGAAGATGCAGGACTACAGAAGTAGGAAAGGCTAGGTGCTTCGAAAGGCTGCATTTGGGTAGGGTTAGAGGGAAAAAATGACTTTGACATAGACATTACTTAGCCTTTTTTTTTTGAAGAGGTATTTCGGGCCATCCAGTGACTGGCATTTGTGCATTTTGTCAGGTGCTTCTGGTGAGCTGCCACATTCTTGGGAAGCTGGCTTCACTCAGGATTAGTGCACCAAGCTGACCATTCTTTTAACTTTAATAGCTGTGGAAGTGATCAGAGCTACAGAATAAAGTTCATTACATTTTTGGCTTTAATTGGGTAATTCCTGGTAATTTCTTTGACTGTTTTTATCAGGCTCTCTTTTTGAAAACCTGCTTGGCTAAGCTGGTTAAGAGTTTCAAGGCAGGAGTGGAGAAGGGGCCTCTCAGGATCTGACTTTGAGCCCACTACCAGTAGTAGCATGGCTGGGTTGAGAGTCTGACACACACTTAACTGCACTTCAGTGGTTTCTAACTGTTGAGTCTTGTATTTAATTAACTGGCTATCTATAACTCACTGGTAGGCCCTGGCCTCAAGCACATTCTTCACCTGGTGTGGGGTGAAGACTGTGAGAGGTTGCCCCAAGCTGATTTGGTGGATTTTTTATTTAAAAGGGCTGTTGCCTCCACTGATCTCAGGCAAGGTGGCCATTCCTTTATTTTATAGACATGTTTATTAACTACTTAGAAAATGAAATTTACCAGGACTGTTAACATGTTCAAAGTCTTTCTGTGTTGCTGCCCCTTCCCCCAGCCTTTGTTATCTTCTTCTTCCAGCCGTTGCTGTCCTTCCCGCCAGTCCCGCCCACGTTGCCAACATATAATCTGCCTTCTTCCTTAGCCACTGCTTACCTCATAGCCGCCTGCCCAGTCCCGCCTATCTATTATCACCCCTAGCCAGCCCGCCCTAGCTCCAACCCCTCCCTCTACCCAACCCTATATAACTAAGTGTACTTCCTCAATAAATTAGACTTGCGCATAGACCTTGTCTCCGTGGTTTCTTCCATCCGACCGTGCGTCCCCTCCAAGCCTTGAGCCGCCCGTTGCCGCCCCGGTCAGGCCGTGGCGTAGGCCCGACCCCCGGCAGCGATCCGCCGCCTGTACTCCAGTGGCAGAAGAAGCCCCCACAACATTTCTGCATATGATCTAATAGAAATATCACCATAATTATCACACATAAATCTAGAATAGGATATAAGTATAATACTTACTACTAATTAATACATAAGTTTTTTTGAGCTTTCATTAATAGATTTAATTTCCAGGTTTGCAATACTCTACATGCTATCTTTCAATGCAAGCAGGCCATAATGCCAGTTATGTTTAATTTCTACTTACAGTACTCTGGTGATGATTGCTCCACTTGGTATGTCCTTCAAAGAAGCTGCAGCACCATTGACCCTAGAGAGAAGCTAGAAAAGTAGGTTCCTATATTCCACCAGCCTGGTGCATAGTGCTCTTTTGCACTATAAAACAGTGCCAGTCTGGAGGTGATATCCATTGTAAATTTGGCGTTACCAAGCTTTTTTTGGCATCTGCAGGAGTGTGAAACTGCAAAGTAGTTTTCATCAACTTCAGGAACACAACCAGTGGTGTAGTAGATACCTTTATTGTTTTAGAGATCAGTGACCATCCTAGCCAATAACTCGTATGGAGAGGCAACCTAAAATGTATTGAAGACCTGGTTTGAATGCACAAGAGTGTTTGACAATTCTGAAGTCTGTCTCTTGATTTTTATGCACTTTTTAAACATTTCTAATACAATGTGTTACATATCAAATGAACTTTTTAGTAACTTAGTTTTTACTTTTACACTTTTACCATGAAGATATTAATTAACCAGTATTTTACTTTAGTTGTAGAGGAAAAATTACTTTTTTTTTACATTTTAAAAATGAAAACTAAAAATTCCCTATGGAATCAAGGAAATTTTTTATTACCACCACTTAAATATGCACATTGAGATGACTTCCAGAGAGGTTTCATTACAACAAAATTACATTTTCCTGTTAACATTAATTTTGGGTTTTAGTTAATAATGGCTTTTTAGAACTAACAATTTAAGTGCTTCAGTTTAGAAGAAACTTTTACACTCTTTATAATTAGCCACAACCACACAGACTGGTTAATTTACCTTAGATTACAATTAGCAACCATTGAATTTTGCTTTATGTATTTAAGTGAGGACAGATTTACAATTTTTGACTTAATTTCACTAGATATGAAATTATAATTTTATAATTTTAAAGATTTAGTAAATATAATGCTAATTTATTAACTTGGTATTTTATAAACCCAAGAGATAACATCCAAGCTAAATAAATTGAAACTGCTATAGTTTACACAATTTGTTTCATTTCTTTACAAGGGGCTAAATCCTTTTCATTTTTTTAAATTTTTTAATTTTTGCATTTTTTAAATTCTTTTTTAAAAAAAATATTACATTCAAAAAATATGAAGTCCCATTCAACCCCACCACCGCCACCCCCCACCTCCCCCCACAGCACCACTCTCTCCCATCATCATGACACATCCATTGCACATGGTAAGTACATCTCTGGGCATAGCTGCACCCCATAGTCAATGGTCCACATCACAGCCCACACTCTTCCACGTTCCATCCAGTGGGCCCTGGGGGGATCTACAATGTCCCGTAATTGTCCGTGAAGCAGCACCCTGGACAACTCCAAGTCCCGAAAACGCCTCCCCATCTCATCTCTTCCTCCCATTCCCCGCACCCAGCAGCCACCATGGCCACCCTTCCCAAACCAATGCCACATTTTCTCTGGGGACCTTGGATTGGTTGTGTCCATTGCACATCTATGTCAAGAGGGGGCTTAGTTTCCACATGGATACTGGATGCAATCCTCCTGCTTTCAGTTGTAGGCACTCTAGGCTCCATGGTGTGGTGGTTGACATTCTTCAACTCCATGTTAGCTGAGTGGGGTAAATCCAAAAAATCAGAGTGTAGGAGTTGAAGTCTGTTGAGGATCAGGGCCTGGCTATCATATTGACAGTCCAGAGATTCAAATCCCCTAAATATATCTTAAGCCCCAACACCAACTACAATTCCAGTAAAGCAGCATGAAAGTCTTGTGGAAAGAGATCCCATCTGAATCCAGTTCCATCACGCAGAAACACCAGATCCAAAGAAAGGCCATCTGACATGGCAATGAACCCCATCTGCCATGACCATAGAACCCGTGGGTCTCTTTAGCCCTCAAAAGAACCAATACCTGGGGTTATATCCACTTTATCTGTCTCCGAGACTCTGCTCAGGTGTGCATAAGGGCAATCCTCCTGACAACCTCCAGACTCTTTTTAAGAGACTCAAAGCCATATAAATTCATTTCTCCTTTCCGTATCCCCCTTACATTAGATCAAACAGCATTTTAAAGTCATGTTATTATATGTAGACAGGGATATTCTGCTGATCCATGTTGAATCTTTAATTCAAGGTCATTTTCTAGTTGCATCTTCAGCTGGTATTTGGTAGTGATCCCTCGGTGCCGGGGAGGTTCATCCCCGGTGTCATGTCCCACGCTGGGGGGAATGTGCTGCATCTACATGCTGAGTTTGGCTTCGAGCCTGGCCACATTTGAGTAACATGAAGGCTGTCAGGAGGAAACTCCCAGGCACGATGCTGCTCAAGGCCTTGTTCTTATTTCAGGCATATAGGCTCACAAGCATAGTCATTAGTATCAGGAGCCCACTGTTGGACCCTCATTCCTTCCTGGTTCTTATCATTGCACCTGGGGGAAAGCTGCTGCTCCCATAGGGACCAAGACAGAGCCCCCCCGGCCAGTAACCCAGTACCCCCCCCCAGCTATTGTTTTTAATCATTTCCACTATGAGTATATACAAACATTACCATTCATGCTGGACATATGCCCTGTATAACTCCCTGTCAACCATATATCGCCTGTAAATAACATCCCATACCAGTATTCCTCCGCTGCCGTTGTTGAACCACTCTGTGATCCAAAACTTCCTGTAGAGTGAATCCCAATATAATGTCAGGTTCCCTTACAAGTAAAATGGAATATAGCAATGAGTTTAAAGGTTAGATCTAGAGTATGTATTGATTTGGAAAAATTTCTACATCCTAACTTTTTCTTTTCTTTTTTCCTAATTATTGAGCTTCTCTTCACAAGAGCCTTAGATCACAGTAATTCATATATACAATATACAGTACTCCCACATACCCACCATAAAGCCTTTTCCCTTCCACAGCAATAATCTTTTAAATTATTCATATCATATTTACTGAAACTGATGTACAGACTCTGAAACAATAGCTTTCAAAGAAGGTGACATCTGTGCTTACAATGCGGTCTATACTTTAGGATATATAGTTTTCTAAATTTTTTAGTTATCCTATGTTTTACATTATGGTTTACATTATTAGTCTGTCATCCCCTATATGTTCTTGGTGTAATATTACATGTTTTATATTCCTCCTCGTGTACTCTGGCGAAACTCCTCTCTTGTCCCCACATTTACCTTGGTTCCATCCATTCAACATCCATTTTCCCCTCCCCTTGGGGCCCACAGCGACAGCCAATCTCCATTTCCCAAGGAGCAACATCCAGAGATACTTGCAACAGTGTTCAGCGCCTGACTTGCTCAACTGCCTAATGCCCTGGGAGCCACCCTTTCTCTTGAGAGATGCAATTCTCTCTATTTGATGGCATTAGTCCTCCACAGAATGTGGGTCCACACCAACTCTCATTGGGTCTCTACCCAATGGTACAACCCACCCTGGCAAAATGAGCATTCAGATATTCCCCAGGAGTCCTTCCTGCATCAGACCATCCCCTCCGAGCATCCTAAACAGGTAACACTCCTAATCATATTTTGATACGATTTTCTCAGCATTTTACTCTCAACCAACACCTGACACTCTCCTATGTTCATATGTTGCCCCTCCCTCCCCCCAATTTTGTGGGCAATATTACCCATCCGCCCATCCCCATCCCACCTCAAACCCACAAAGCCCCAGCCAAAGGCAACTCCTTTCCCCCATTTTATCTCTTCTTTGTGCTCATACTTACCGCCAGCTCATCATAGGTTCCGCCCCAGCAGATGTCGGCTCACATCCTTCCTCCACCCCCCGATTTCCTCTAAGCCTATTTTCCAGTCTCTAGCTCTCTGAGGCCGCTTGCTTATTTCATATCATTGAGGTCATGTAGTATTTGTCCTTCAATGCCTGGGTTGCTCCACTCAACATAAGGTTCTCAAGATTCATCCATGTTATCACATGTGTTTCTAGTGTATTTGTTCTTACAGCCGAGTAGTATTCCATTGTGTGTATATACCACATTTTATTGATCCACTCATCTGTTGATGGGCATTTGGGTTGATTCCAACTTTTGGCGATAGTCAACAATGCCGCTATGAACATTGGTGTACATATATCGGTTTGTGTCCTTGTTTTCAGTTCTGCTGGGTATATAACTAGCAGTGGTATTGCTGGGTCATATGGTAAATCTATGGTTAGTTTTTTGAGGAACTGCCAAACTGTCCTCCAGAATGGTTGGATCCTTCTGCATTCCCACCAGTAGTGGATGAGTGTACCCCTTTCTTCACATCCTCTCCAGTATTTGTATTCTTCTGTTTTTTTTCATGGATGCCAATCTTATGGGAGTAAGATGGTATCTCATTGTAGTTTTGATTTGCATTTCCCTGATAGCTAGAGATTTTTGGAGCATTTTTTCATGTGCTTTTTAGCCATTTGTATTTCTTCTTTGGAGAAGTGTCTGTTTAAATCTTTTTCCCATTTTTTAAATGGGTTGTTTAGCTTTTTATTTTCAAGATATAGGAGTTCTTTAAATGAGCAAGTTATAAGTCTCTTATCAGATATATGTTTGCCAAATATTTTTTCCCATTGTGTGGGTTCCCTTTTTACTTACTTGACAAACTCCTTTGAGGTGCAGAAGGCTTTAATTTTGAGTAAGTCCCATTTATCTATTTGTTCTTTTGCTGCTCATGCATTTGGTGTGATATTCATGAAGCCATTTCCTATTACAAGGTCCTGTAGATGTTTCCCTACACTGCTTTCCATGGTCTTTATGGTCTTAGCCCTTTTATTTAGGTCTTTGATCCTCTTGAGTTGATCTTTGTATAAGGTGTGAGATGGTAATCCTCTTTCATTCTTCTATATACGGCTATCCAGGTCTCCAGGCACTATTTGTTGAATAGGCCATTCTGTCCCAGTTGAGAGGGTGTGATGGCTTTATTAAATATTATATGACTATATATATGAGGTTCTATATCAGAACTATCAATTCGATTCCATTGGTCTGTGTGTCTCTCCTTATGCCAATACCATGCCGTTTTCACTACTGTAGCTTTGTAGTATGTTTTGAAGTCAGGTAGTGTGATTCCTCCAATTTCATTTTTCTGTTTCAATATGTCTTTCGCTATTCGGGTCCTCTTTCCTTTCCAAATAAATTTCATAGTTAGTTTTTCTAGTTCTTTAAAGAAGGCTGTGTTGATTTTTATTGGGATTCCATTGAATGTGTAGATCAGTTTTGGTAGGATACACATCTTGATAATATTCAGTCTTCCTATCCATGAACAAGGATTATTCTTGAATTTATTTAGGTCTTCTTTGATTTCCTTCAACAGTCTTGTATAGTTCTCGGTGTATAATTTTTTTACCTCTTTAGTTAAATTTATTCCTAAGTATTTGATTTTTTTATTTACTATTGTGAATGGTATTTGTTTCTTGATTTCCTCCTGATATTGCTCATTATTAGTGTACAGAAATCCTACTGATTTTTGCACATTGATCTTATAACCTGTGACTTTACTAAACTCATTTATGAGTTCTAGAAGCTTTGTTGTAGATCTCTCAGGGTTTTCTATGTATAGGATCATGTCATCTGCAAATAATGAAATTTTGACTTCTTCCTTTCCAATTTGAATGCCTTTTATATCTGGTTCTTGCCTCAGTGCTCGAGTAAGTATTTCTAAGGCAATGTTAAATAGAAGCGGAGACAATGGACATCCTTGTCTTGTTCCAGAGTTTAGAGGGAAGGATTTTAGGATTTCTCCATTGTAAACATTGTTGGCTTTAGGTTTTTCATATATACTCTTTATCATATTCAAAAAATTTCCTTGTATTCAGATCTTTTGGAGTGTTTTTATCAAGAAAGGGTGCTGTATTTTATCAAATGTTTTTTCTGCAACTACAGATATAATCATTTGGTTTTTTCCTTCAATCTGTTTATATGATGTATTACATAGATTGATTTCCTTATGTTGAACCATCCTTGCATACCTGGAATAAATCCCACTTGGTTGTGGTGTATAATTTGTTTAATGTGTTGTTGAATACGATTAGCAAGTATTTTGTTAAGTATTTTTTTGTCTAGGTTCATTAGAGAAATAGGTCTTAAATTTTCCTTTCTTGTGGTGTCTTTGTTTGACTTTGGTACTAGGGTAATGTTGGCATCATAGAAGGAGTTAGGCAATGTTCCTTCTGTTTCAATTTTTTGGAAGAGTTTCAGCAGGATTGGTGTTAGTTCTTTCCGGAATGTTTTGTAGAATTCACCTGTGAATTCGTCTGGCCCTGGGCTCTTCTTAGTTGGGAAATTTTAATGATTGATTCTATCTCTTTGCTTGTGATTGGATTGTTAAGTTCATCAATTTCTTCTTTCATCAATATGGGCTGCTTATGTGTTTCTAGGAATTTGTCTCTAAATTGTCCTCTAAATTGTCATTTTCGTTGGAATATAGTTTTTCAAAGAATCCTCTTATGATAGTCTTCATTTCTGTGGGGTCAGTGGTGATATCGCCTTTCTCATTTCTTATTTTGTGTATTTGCATCTTCTCTCTTTTTTTCTTTTTTAGTCTCACTATAGGTTTGTTAATTTTGTTGATCTTATCAAAAAACCAGCTCTTGGTCTTATCTTTTCATGTGCTTTCTTATTTTCTATTTCATTTAGTTCTGCTCTTATCTTCATTATTTCCTTCCTTCTTCTTCCTGTTGGGTTACTTTGTTGTTGTTTTTCTAATTCCTTCAAATGTGCAATTAGTTCTTCAAATTTTGCTCTTTCTTCTTTTTTGATATATGAATTTATGGCTATAAATTTCCCTCTCAGTACTGCTTTTGCTGCATCCCATAAATTTTGGTATGTTGTTTTGTCTATTTCATTTGTTTCAAGGTAGTCATTGATTTCTTTTGAGATTTCCTCTTTGACCCACTGTTTTTCTAAGAGTGTGCTGTTTAATTTCCAAATAATGGTGTGAAATCTGGGCCTCTGTTCCTTGCAAATTTCCAGTTTTACTCCACTGTGGTCAGAGATATAGTTTTGTATGAGTTCGATCTTTCTGAATTCCTTAAGCCTTTCTTTGTGGCCTAGCATATGGTCTATCTTGGAGAATGATCCATGTGCGCTTGAGAAGAATGTATATCCTGCTGTGTTTGGGTGTAATGACCTATATATTTCTATTAGATCCAGCTCCTCTAATATACTGTTCAAATGTTTTGTTTCTTTAGTGATTCTTTTTTGAGATATTCTGTCCAGAGTTGATAGTGGTGTATTAAAATCCCCCACCATAATTGTAGATGCATCTCTTCTTTCACTTAGTTTTTCAAACGTTTCCCTCACGTATTTAGAGGCGACCTTGTTAGGAGCATCAATATTTATGATTGTTCAATCTTCTTGACAGATTGACCCTTTCTCTAAAATGTAGTATGCTTCTTTGTCTGTCACAATTGTTTCGCATTTAAAGTCTATTTTGTCTGATATTAATATAGCTACTCCTGCCTTTTTTTTTTTTTGGTTATGGTTTGCTAGTATGATTGTTTTCCAACCATTCACTTTCAACCTGCATGAGTCTCTGCATCTAAGATGTGTCTCTTGTAGACAGCATATAAATGGGTCATATTTCCTTATCCAATGTCCCAGTCTGAATCATTTGAGAGGTGAGTTTAATCCGTTGACATTCAGTGTTATTACTTTCAAGTAATTATTTGTGTTAGCCATATTTTGATTGGACTTGTGTTTGTCATATTTTGTTTCCATTTTTTTCCTCTTCTATTTTTGTCTTTTTGGTTGCTCTTACATTCTCCTCCAACTCTGCCTGTTCTGTTTTTTCCTTTCTTTCTGCAGAACTCCCTTTAGAATTTCTTGAAGGGGAGGTTTCTTGTTGGTATACTCTTCCAGTTTCTGTTTATCTGCGAATATTTTGAACTCTCCTTCATTTTTGAATGCTAGTTTAGCTGGATAGAGTATTGTTGGTTGGAAAGTTTTTTTCCTTTTGTACCTTGACTATATCATACCACTGCCTTCTTGCCTCCATGGTTTCAAATGAGAAATCAGCACTTAATCTTATGGAGGTTCCCTTGTATGTGATGGTTTTCTTTTCTCTTGCTGCTTTTAGAATTTTCTCTTTGTCTTGAGTGTTGGATAATTTGACAAGTATATGTCTTCGGGTGGGCCTGTTGTGGATTATGATGAGTGGCATGCACTGTGCTTCTTGGATATGTATTCCTGCAACACTCCTTCTGACCCCTTTCCCTTCTCTTCTCCTTCTGGAATGCCTATAATACGTATGTTTGAGTGTTTTGCATTGTCATTCAGGTCCCTAAGTCCTAGCTGGATTTTTTCTATCTTTTTATTGACCAATTCTACTATCTGTTTGATTTCTGATCTACTGTTTTCCACATCACTAATTCTCTGCTCTGCCTCTTCTAGTCTGCTGATATTTGCTGCAAGTGTATTTTTGATTTCTTGAACTGTGGTGTTCATTTCCATCGTATCTGTTATCTTTTTGCATACATCTGCAATTTCCCCTCCAAGTGTTTTCTTCATGTTGTTAACCTCTTCCTTTACTTCATCAAATTTGTCAGTGATCAGTGTTCTGAGATCTTTCATTGCTTGTGTGAAGTTCTGCTCCCCTTCCTGATTTTTAGATTGTTCATTGGATTCAGCCATGTTTTCCTGAATACTGGTTTGATTTGTAGATTTTTGTTGCTGTCTGGTCATCATTTTATCTTGACGGGTTTAATCAGTTCCTTATCTTCTTTATCTAGTCTTGGAGATTAATTAGCTGTTGTTTTTGCGTAAGTGTTATATCTTCTCTTTGTCACTTTGTTCTTCTTATTCTAATTTCTTATTTCTGGTTGAGTTCACTTTAAAGGAAAGTATTAATGCCAGAGAAAGGCAATTGTGTAAGCAAGAAAAAAGTGTAAAGTAGTATTGGTGATATATGTTAACAAAGTAACAATATGAGATCTGGGAGGATGGAGGTTAGAGTCATGTAAATTGTGTAGAGTTATAGCAGTAGGTAGAGTACCTATAATGAGGTAGTTGACTGAATATGGGAGGAATATGGTATGAACTAAAAAGCTATTGTTTATGTGAAAGAGGAAAAAAGAAAAGAAAGGCAATAGTTTCAAGAGTGTATAACAGACAGAAAACAAAACAAAGGTATTAGAAATTAAGAGTTAGACACTTTGTGGATCAAAGAAAGGGAGGTGGAATATAGGAGAGACAGTAGTGGAGGCTATCAAGATGTAGGGGAAAGGGGATAGTGTAGATAGCAAAAATCTATTCACACAGAAATGAGGCAGTGGAGGATGAGGAAACCCAGCAACTGTGAAGTGTTCCCTGCAGCACCTATTGTATAGTTAAGATAGAATAGAATAAGAAGAAGATGAGGGATAAGAGAGAGAGAAAGAAAAAAAAAGCAAAAAAAGAGAAGAAATGAAGATAGAAAAAGGGGTGGGTAAAGGGCGGGGAACAGATAGGGAAAAGAGAAAAAAGATATACACCAACCACCACAGCCACAATACCAATTAAAAAAAAAACCCTAAATAACTGAAAAAAAAAGACTTTGGGGGATACCCTGGAAGAAAAGACTAGGGGTTAATGCAATGTTAGCAATCAGAACATTTAAAAAATAAAATAAAAAATAAAATAGAATAAAAATAAAAACAAAACAAAACAAAATAGAAAAGAAAAAATGCAAATGTTGAGGGTTAGGACATTGAAGGACCTCAGATGGACCTCTGGGCATCCTGGATTCAGGGATGGAAAGTCTGAGATCTTGAAGCCTCAAGAGGTGTGAGTCTCTGGGGTGTGGGCCACCGTAGTTTAGGGGACTAAAACCTCGCAATGTCAAGTCCAGTTAACAGGAAGCCTGGGAGCACCATGGTGCATCATAGCCTTCAGGGATCCCCACAGCTGGGTGCCAGCCCTATGGGTGAGGTCACATCCGCAAGCTCTATCCTGTGTTCTGTACCCCACAATTCACTCACTCACGGGTGTCTATTCTGTGGATGTATCATCAATTGACTTCAGGACCCCTCCCATCCTGTGATCCCCCAGAATGGCCACCTGGGGGCGCCTCTGGACTGCAGCCAATTTAATGATGCAGATCAATAGCCACGTCCAGGGGTGGGGCTCCAGCCGGTAATGCTAATAACAGAATCCAAACCCGAAATTCCCATGCTTCGCAAAATATTCCCCTAATCAGCTTCCAAACGTCTCCCACCCTGCCAGATCCTGGTGGTGTCTCTTTATTGCTATCACTTTAAGTCCACAGCCGGGTTTGGGAGGGGGGCAGGGCTCTAGGCAAAGCGCTATTGTTTGTGTCCGCAATCAAAAATTCCCCCTGCTTTGCAATAAAATTCCCATTTGTCTCCCCAAATCGGTCTGCAAGCACCTCCTGTCCTATTAACCCCCCAGTAGGCTGCTCAGGGCTTAGGAATTCCCCAGTACTGCAGAGCCTCCAAAAAAAAAATAATAATCCGCTGCGGCAGCGCCAGGTGCCATGGCAGCACCCAGTGCTGCAGCTCTGCCCACCCAAGGATGGAGCTTTCCGCACGCAGCCGGGACCTCCGTGTATATTTTATAGACTTTTTTTCTCTGTTACCTTCCCACCAAATCAATGTCCATATACCTCCTGACCTGCAAAAATCCTGAAACAGCCTGGTCCCGAAGGGCCTCCAATGCTGCCCAGCTGCTTCTTTGCAGGAGATATTATCAGGTAAGCCCACTCAGCCACCATCTTGCCCCCAGCTGACTAAATCCTTTTTAATACAAACTGATATTTCATTCCTTTTGCTTAGAAAAGTTTTAATTTGTTACACCTAGCCCCTCATTCAGAACTCCTTCAAAGAGAAGGCCTTGGGATTTGGCAGGTTAAAGAGATCAGGAAAATTCTTTCCCAATTTTTAATGCAATTTTTAAAATTTCTAATTTTTAAAATTTTTGTCTTTATTTATTTTTTAATATTATATTATAAAAAATGAAGTCACCATATAAGCCCCATCCCCCTCACACCACTCCTCCGCCCATAACAACAACCTCCTCCATCATCATGGGAGATTCATTACATTTGGTGAATACATCTCTGAGCACCACTGCACATCATGGTCAATGGTCCATACCATAGCCCACACTCTCCCACAGTCTACCCAGTGGGCCATGGAAGGATATACAATGTATAGTAACTGTCCCTGCAGCAACACCCAGGACAAATCCAAAACCCGGATATGATCCCAAATCACATCTCTTCCTACCACTCCCTACCCCCAGGAGCCACCATGGCCACTTTCTCCACAGCAATGCCACATTTTCTTTGATTACTAATCACAGTAGTTAATGAATAGAATATCAGTAAGTCCCACTCTATTCCACACTCTATTCCTCCATCCTGTGGATGCTAGAATGACTGTGTCCACTCCACATCTATATCAAGAGGGGGTTTAGATTCCACATGGATGCTGGATGCAATTCTGCTTTCAGTTGTAGGCATACTTGGCTCCCTGGTTGACCTTCATCCCTTCCATGTTAGTTGAGTGGGGTAAGTCCAATAATCCAGAGTGTAGGAGTTGCAAGTCTGTTGAGGCTCAGGGCATGGCTACCACATGGTCAGTCCAGAGATCCAGGTCCTCTGAGTGTACATTAAACCCCAGCACCAACCACAGTTCCAGTAAAAGTAACAGGAGAGGTTTTTGGACAAAGAGCACATCTGAGTTCAGCTCCATCACACAGAAACATTAACTCCAAAGTAGGGCCAACTGACACGGCACTGAACTCCATTTGTCATGATCATAGAACCTGTGGTCTCTTCAGCCCTCAGAAGAACCAATATCTGAGGTTGCATCTACTTTTTTCTGTCTCTGGGACTCTGCAGAGGTGTGCATAAGGGCAACACCTCTGATAAATTCCCAGCTCTTTTTGGAGTCTATTAGCCATATAAACTCATTTGTCCTTTCCATTTTCCCCATTTATTCAGGTCAAAAAGCATTTTTAACTCCTGGTATTATATGTAGACTAAGATATTCTGTTGGCCCGAGTCGACCATTTTATTCAAGGTCATTTTCTAGTTACATCATCAGCTGGTACTTGGTAGTAATCCCTCAGCACCAGGGAGGCTCATCCCTGGGAGTCATATCCCATGCTGGGGGGAAGGCAACATTTACATGCTGAGTAAGGCTTTGAGACTGGCCACATTTGAACAACACGGAGGCTCTCAGGAGGTAACTCTTAGGCACCCTGCAGCTCTAGGCCTTGTTCTTATTTCAGGTGCACAGGCTCACAAGCATAGTCATTAGTATCAAGGGCTCATTGTTGGATCTTCCTTCTTTTTTGCTCTTTGCCATTGCACTTGGGGGATTGTTGCTGTTCCTTTAGGGACTGTGATAGAGCTCCCCTGGCTAGGAACTCAGCCCTCCCTGAGTTGTTGTTTTTAATTGTATCCACTATGAAAATATCCAAACATTTTTATATACCCTGGATATATGCCCTGGAGAACTCCCTGACAACCACAACCAAGTGTCCCCTTTCAATAACATCCAGCACCAGTATTCCTCCCCTGACATTTTTGGACCTCTCTGTGATCCAAAACTTCTTCAAAAATGAAGCCCAATATATTGCCAGGTTCCATTAATATTAAAATGGAATATAGTGATGAGTTTAAAGGTTAGATATAGAATACATATTAATTTAGAAAATTTAAGGTAAAAAGAAATTGGGGTATTAAAAATTTTAAAAATGCAAAAGCTTTGTTTTTGATGTTATGCCTTCGAACACTGCAATAAGCATTTCCCTGTATGCAAGTTGGCAAGGCAACTTCTTCCATCTTTTCCTCAGTGTCTATGTCTTTTCCTTTTCTTTTTTTTTCCCCTTAATTATTAAGCTTATCTTCACAGAAGTATTAGATCACAGTAATTCATATATACAATATATAGTACTCCCACATATCCAACATAAAACCCTTTTCCCATCCACAGCAATAATCTTTTTATATGTTCATACTATATTTACTAAACTGATGTACAGATATTGAGACAATAGCTTTCAAACAAGGTAACATTTGGGTTTACATTGTGGTTTATATTTTAGACTATATAATTTTCCAAAGTTTTAGATATCTTGGGTTTTACATTATGATTTACATTTTAGCCTATTGGTCCCTATACATTTTTGGTGTAATTTAACATGTCTTATATCCATCCTTGCCTAATCTTGTTGAAAACTTCTATTGCCCAAACAGTTACATTGGTACCATCTATTCAATATCTCTTTCCTCCTCCCCTCATGGCTCACAGTGACAGTCAATCTTCATTTCTTGAAGGTCCATGTTAGATATACTTTCAACAGTGTTGAGGGCTTGACATGCTCAAATGCTCTAATGGCATTTCTCTTGAGAGATACAATTTCCTCTATTTGAGAGCTTCAGTCCTCCTCAGGATGTGGGTATACCTTCACTCTCATTACATGGGTCTCTGTCCAATGATATAAACTACTATGGCAAAATGAGCACTCACACACTCCCAAGAAGTCTGTCCTGCCTCAGTTTATCCCCTTTAAGCATCTTAAACAGATAACATTCCTTATTATATTTTTGAAAAATTTTTCTTAGCATTATACTCTCAATCAAATACCTGACAATCTCCAATGTTCATATGTTCCCACACCCTCCCCCCAACTTCTTTGGCAATATTACCCATCCTTCCATCCCTAGCCCCCCTCAAGCCTGCAAAGCCCCACCAAATGGTAACCTTATGCCCCATGTTATCCCTTCCTTGTACAAATACTTACCTCCAGATTATCATAGATTTCACCCATGTAGGTGTCAGCTTGCATCATTCCTCTACCCTCCAATTTCCTTTAACCCTATCATCCAGTCTCTAGCTCTCTGTGTCAGTTTGGTTCTTTCACATTTTTAATAGTTGCTATATTTAGATTTCTATTTGCTTTTTTTTTGTATATTTAGCATTATTTGGATTCTAGGAATATTCATCACATATAAAACTGCATATTTTACTTTAAGCATTTGAATACAGCTCTACAAGAATTATTTGTTAATTTGATATTATCATTCTGATGTGTGAAGATATACACTGAGCAAACAGGCAGATGTGGAGTTTGATATGGAAACACAACTTAGTTACTTAAAACTTTCATTTTTTACGAAACAAGTTCAACTGTAAACCAACATTTGTAAGATTTCCTTGAGGGCTTTTCTTTGTGGGTTTTCCAGACTAGGGGTTCATGGTTTTCCCCCTTTGTGGTTTTATATAAAGGGAAGTAGAACAGTTTGCTGAGATCCAGGAGCTTAAGGCTTGATATTTCTACAAGGGCTCACTTGAGATTATTGAAGTCCCTTTTAATTTGCACTATGACCATGTAGTTTTGCACAAGGATATTGTTTTTAATTAATGGCTTATAACCAAAATGTCCAAAGTCTGGTACAATTTTCCCTAGCTTTAGAACTTTATATTTTACTTTGACTTTAGCAGACTTTGGATGAGCAATAATAATTTATATGTATATTCACTGAGGCTATAAAAGACTCAGGGGATCTGGTTCCTCTCATGAATTGCTACTTTTAGGAACCCTGACAGTTAAGGCTGGATATTTCCTTTACTTCCCAGTCCCAGAGATAACAGGACTCTTGTGGCTGCTGGACTGGGAGGGTGGGTATCCAAACATGAGGATCAAGAATTCCACTAGGCAGCAATTTAGTTCACACTTAGAGCCATGAGAGAAAGCAGGGTTATTAATACCAGCAGAACAGGAGTCAGGGATGTCTCAAATTTGCTTTTTCTGAGCCATAGGGGCAGCAGTTTTTAAGAAATAACTGTAAGCAGAGGGAAGGGGTGGGACCGGACTTATAGTAACCTCTAACAAAAGCAAACTCAATTTATAATTACTATCACAATAGCTGAAGTTTAAGGGCTAGGTAAGATGAGTTATAAAATAACCATAATTAAAGGTAAATTTGAGCTATAATTACCATTACTATAGCATACACAAGATAGACATGAAGTAGCCATAAACAAAAGCAAATTACTTTAAGATTACCATTACAGTAGCTGAGATCTTGGCCACATCTATCCTGTTGTAATAACTTCAGTTATTATATTTCTGCTGTTTTATTTATAAAGGTATTTATACAATGACCTAATTTCTAGAAAGTTTTCACTTAAAATTAATTTAAGGACCTCTATTTATTAACCAAGCTATTAAAACAATTTATTTGTAACAACTTCGTGAAGTTTCTGATGTTTTTTTTCTTTCAGCAATTAAATAAATTTCACTTGTGATTTATGCATTAAATTTACTAACAAGACAGTATTGACCCTTAAAGATTTATTTTTATGTTACCTTTCACTGTTATTCAAGTTTTAATAGGTGAACTACAAATCTGATTTCCTAGGCATAAGTAAACTGACAAAGTTGAATGCAGATTTTTTTTTATTTTTTGTGAAAACTTCTTGTTTTCTTTGAAGATACATAGATCACAAAAGATGTTACAATAAAAATATAAGAGGTTCCAATATACCCCACCACCCACTCCTCCCACATCAACTTCCTTCATAATCATGGCATATGCATTGCATTTGGTGAATACATTTTGGAACACTTTAACACTGCATGAATTATAGTTTACATTGTAGTTTAAACTCTCCCTCAGTATTTTCAGTGGGTTATGGCAGGATATATAATGTCCAGCATCTGTCTCTGCAATATCATTTGGGACAACTCCATGTTCTGAAATTTGATGGAGTTGGACTTAGTTGTGACCTTTCTACACACGCCTCTTCTCTCACTTTGGTTGGTGCTGGGGTTGGTGTATACTCAGTGGGCTTGAATCTCTGGACTGGCTATGTAACAACTGTACTCTGAGCCTCAGAAGTGTTGCAACTCCTACTCTCTAGTTCATTGGACTTACCCAGATCAGCTCACAGGGAGTTTAAGTTGGTCAACCACACCAGGGAACCAAGAGTGAATGCAGATTTTAAACGGTAAAATGTAGGAGATTGAGGGCTATGATGTGAACCATTGACCATGAGGTGCAGTGGTGCTCAGAGATGTATTCACCAAATGCAATGAATGTCTCATGATGATGGAGGAGGATGTTATTAAGGGGGGAGGAGTGGGGTGAGGGGGGTGTGGGGTATATGGGGACCTCTATTTTTTTAATGTAATATTAAAAAAATTAAGACAAAAAAAGTTGAACAGAGAATTAAGCACAGATTAAAACAGAAAAAAAAAATTCCACACCTTTATCATTTCTAGGAACTCACTGATGTTATTGATGTCATATGAGTTCTTTTTATTTTGATCATTATTCACATATTTTTAGTCAACTGATCTGGCATCCCAAAGTATTAGTCTGACTAAAGTTTACCATTTTATATAATTTCATATTACCATCCAGAGGTATGAAAATATATATACTGGCATTGAACAAATGGACCAGCACAAAAGAGTTACACCACACAGACAGAAACATAAAGTTCATTCATTTGACTGATTATTTTTACCCCTGTGGTATGGTTGTTTCCAAGTTTTCTATCAGTTCACATTTTTTATTTTTATTGCTTTTAATTTTTTGACTGCAGCTAAGGGGACTAAAACAGCATTAATTCACAACCTTTGTGGAAGTATCATGCTTTCAGACATGTAAGCTATGGTAGGGGGCTTATCTTTCTTTAATTCATATCAAGAGAAACTGAGTTACAGCTTGTTAATTACTGCAAACTTAGTGAGGAGGAACCTCTAACAGGACTCTTTGCCTACCCTTGCTGTCTACAAAACAAGCTCAATTGCAATACAGCATTAAAATTTAAGGGTCTGTTATTGGCCAACTTTCTCTGTCACTTAATTCATATTCAGACCAAGCTTTATCACAAAAACCAATCCATTTTTCTATAACCAAGATCTTCCAAATATAGACCGATTCTTCAGGATTCATTCCAGTGGGAAGCACTGGAATACCGAAGAGGGAGTGGGACTTTAACCCACAAAACCTCTCTCACTACCGCCAAACCTTTACTACTTTAGCAAAGGCAAACCAAAAGTTAATTTTCAGTTAGCCAAAACCAAACAGCAGGTTGGTATAAGCCTCTGACTTGGATGAAAAGCCCCAGAGAGTGCCATCACTGCCCTTGATCAGATGAGGTCACCACGGAGCTGTGGGTTAGGACTCTGTTCTTGCCCTGCAGAAGTATGTCTCTGTGTTTTATTTGTAGAGTCACACACACACACAGCCACCTGCTTTTCTTTTCTTTTCAGACCTGTAGAAAAATGCTTTCCCTGATCTTCCTGGGAGTACTAGGGTCCTGTCAGGACTTGATCAGGGTCCTCTTCCAACATTCACAGTTAGGTGCTTCCTACACTATGCCCCCAGGTGAATTACCCACCTGGCATGTGGAGTTCCTCTGCTTAATTCTCAGGGTCTCTTCTAAACGTTTCGGTGTCTCTGGTTTCTTTAGGAGGGCTCCAGCAGAGTTCACAAGCTCTTTCTGTACTAAAGGGCTCCAGGAGTGCTCTGGGGTTTACCTGATCTCTCCTGGCTTCCTCAGAGATTTCTGAGAGGGTCAACCAAAAGTTGCCATCCCTGGCCTTTGCAGAGGTCCTGGATGAGCCCTCAGAAATGTTATGGCAGCAGAGAGAAGTCAGTGGTCATGGCATTGAAGGCCAGGATGCAAGAAATCCCTGAGAAGGAAGATTTATTTAGACTGGCAGGGCCAAGAAGTCTTCTGTCCAAAAAACAGAGCCTGAGTAAGAGTAAGAGCCTGAGTAAGGTCATTTTTTTTGCAGAAGATTTAGGAGTTGGGTGTGAAGAAGTGCTTTGAGTGTGAAAAAAAACTTTATTAGATCAGGTTTCAGTTTCCTATGGTCTAGGTGTTTGTTTGGACACTAGGTATGGTTGAATAAACATGCCACCCATATTCTGTCTGGATGAAAGTTTGAGTATGCATACATTTTATATCCTTCCTGAATTTATGAGCCTATGGAGTCTCTATGATTTAATTGGCTTTCCAGAAACTAGGCAAATTTGGATATAGAATTAGATAATTTTGAATACATGTATATACATGTACAAGTTATATTGGTATGTTCACATGCAATTTATACTCCAGGGGAGAGTGAAACCTGTTTCACTTTTTTTCAGCAAATTTATCTTGTACTACTTATTATGCAAAAATAATATGGTGGGTACAAATTCGCTAAGAAAAAGTCTTTACATGCTTTTATTCTAATAAGGGCAATAAGACTTTCTAAAACAAGGCATAAATATTATGAACTAAATGTTTAAAGAGTTCTGAAAAGATTGTGAGATTAATTCTAAATTGTGAGAAGTACAAAAGCAAAACAGAGGATGTGGCTTTGGAATAAAACCTTCAGGAATAAGGATTGCAACTGGCAGACATGTGAAGAGAGGGCACTCTAATCAGAGATAATAATGCAGTAGATATGAGGAAAAATGAAAAGCAGATGATATTTAAGGACTATTTATAGTCCTGCTAATTTATAGGGCAGCAGACTGGGTAGGGAAAATTGTGCTGAGACAGTGACTATCAAACCATTCTACACATAAGAATCTTCTGGGGAGCTTTTAATATTATCAAATTCCTGGACCCCATCACAAGAGATTTTGACTCAGATGATCTGTGATAAGGACTCCAAAACTTTTTCTATTGACCAATCTCACCCAATTAATCTGAGCTTTAGTATTTGGAGCCACTGATCAGGGACAGATTGCAAAGGAAGACTCTGAATTTAAGAAATATTATTCTGGCTTTAATGATCAGAGAGATTGGAGAGTGGACAGGGTATAAGCACGAATATTTATTGCAGAATGCAGTAATAGTCCAACTGTGAAGTAATAGTCCTTAATTAAGGGTGCCAGCCATGGTAATGTAAAAAGAAAACCAAGATGTCTGAGACATTGCTTAGAAGGATAGGATGTAGTGACTGATTGGATGGGTCAGGAGTCTAGGAAGAAAATTGGGCCAATGATAATTCTGAAGTCCAACCCTAGGTGACTGAATGAGCAGGGGATCCATTAATAAAACTTAGAAAATAAAAGTAAATGAAGCTCTTTTTTGTGCCATTGTAAGTAATAACATAATATAAGCCTTTCCTGACATGATTGACTTTAGTTTAAATCTCTCATTATTATAGCTTAGAGTATCATGTACTTCACCTTGTAACACTTCTTATACTATAATTTTATATTAATTTGTATCACAATTTGATTAATATCCATGTACCCTACTAGATCATAAAATCCATGAGGGCAGAAAAACACAATTCTTGGCACATCATAGACTCTCAACACATTCGTGTTGTTTCAATACTTCCCAGTGAGGGGTTGAGTAATCAAATGTATGACTTTTTAAGTAATTAATCAGAATTACCAGTATATATTAGTAATACAAAAATATTCAAATAAGAAACATTTGATGGCTACTGTATATATAGGCTGTAGATTTTTGTTACAAGTGGTTGAAAATATATAATGGCAAAATTATGCCTTTTCCCTCAACTTAGTATTTATATGTGAAAAAAAATTGAGCAACTTGATGAAAGACTAGACAAAATAATGTATGCTTACTAGAAAAGAAAAAATTAAAAACATTTAAGATGCCCAATCTATCTGAGTGTTTGTTCATTGCAAGAAAAGTGTGTGTACATGAAACAATGTTAATTTAAATAATTCAACTTCACAGTGTTTGTGTCTATGTAAGTTTTGAGAATTCCAGGTTGCATTTCTATGAAAGCACAATTATATAATGAACCTGCTCTTCATCAAATGATGAAGATATGTGTTTGTACACTGATGTGCTCTGAATGATCTAAAATGGGAAAGAAAGAATAAAACAGAAATTTTAAAAATTCTTCTTTGGTCAAGATCTACCCATCCTTTGTTCTACTTGTAAACTATGCAACATATTTCTTCTCTCTCATTTTACTCAGGGGAAATGGAAGCTGAAATGTTAAAGGACTTTGTGAAGATTCTACATCTAGTTATCCAGTTAGTGAGAGAGCTAGACAATAAGGGGAATGGAGCTAATATTTATACAGTGCTCTATGTGACAACACTTTAAACTTATTCATACCTAAACAATAATGCCCCTTTGTGGCAGGTGTAGTCTCAGTTTTATAGATGAAAATATTTTGAAGCTCACAATAAGTAACATTCCCAGAATCATATAGTAAGGTGTAGAGCATTGATCTATTTGATTTCAAGCACCATGCTTCCTTAATTATAGCATGCTATATTATAGTTGTTCTGATTTCCCCAGTACAGTGTTCCATAATGGCAGCTTTCTGGGAAAAGCATAATAATTTCAGAAAAGAGAAGTGTTTTCCTCCATATGGTGGGCATGTTCCTATACCATAAACCGAATGGGAATTTCTGTGATTTTTGGTACGGCTGAAGAGAGAGTGTAGGTCAATTTGGGGAACAAGCAGCACTACTCAGAAAGGAAGATTTAAAAGGGATACAAGAGGCAGGGCAAGATGGCGTCTGAATGAGCACACCCTTGAAATCTCTCCTGCAAATGATTGGCTGAGTGGGAATGGAATCTTGCTGTAGCAAGATGTTTCAGGGGCCTAGAAAACTGGAAGTGTCTGAACATCAATCTGGAGAGACTGTGACAAAAGTAGTGCTTCCTGAAGGTAAAACTGCGGGTTCCTAATATTGAAGTCAGAAGCTGTGGAAAGGCAAAACCCTTCCACCTAGGGCTGAGGGCTGCAGTATTCCCTGAAAACTGCTGGTCATATGGCAGAATTCCCAAGCCCTGTGTTGCAGTAATGTGTGATCTCCAAGTCCACATTCCCTGAACACCCATAATCCACATTCCACAGACCCAAATACCCTGAGTCCTCATTACCCAGGACTCTGTTCCTTAACCCAGGACTCCCTGAAATCTCGCACCCCTAGCACTCCAATCTCAGACTAATTCCAAGAGTAGGAGGGTTTTGGTGGGAGGTGCAGTGGGGCCTGAGGAGGGCAGGTTCAAATATCTGGTCCCTCCCTTTTTTTCTGAGCTTGGAGGAGCATACCAGCTGGCTTGGGGAGAGCCTAAAAAGAGAGAAGAGGCGAATCTGCTGAGACAGCCTGATTTACCTAAATGCCCTGGGATAGGAAACTTGGTCTGGGAGAAGGTGGAGTCAGAAAATGAACTACCTCCCTTTAACACACCTAAGGGAGAAAGACAATAGGACATTCTTTGCAGACTTCCAATAGCATATTTAGGGTTCTTGGCAAGGTGTGGGTGATCTCTCTCAAGAAATTGAGAGTCATTATTTTCTGAGGTGAATGGGTTCACAAGGAACCATTTAGAAATTCCTAAGGGACCCCTTATACAGCCTTCCTGCAGACCTTGGGGAGAGGGAAGTGAGGAAGGGAGAAAGGGGTAAGGTAAGACTACTAAGCAGCTTATAGAACTGCGAAGAGGATTTCTTGCTTGAAGTTTTGTCTGGTCTTATTTGTTGGTTTGTTTTCTTATTTTTCTTTCCTCTTTTTCCACCCACAGCCATTTTCTTTTTTTTCTTGCTTGCTTTATTTCCCCTTTTCTTTTTTTATATTAGTGCTGAAGGCAGTATTTCTAATTTACTGTGTTTCCTCATCCTCGATTCCTCTTTTCTGTGTGTACTGATTTTGACTACCAATGCTATGCCCTTTACTTTACATCTTTCTATCCTTGATATTTTTTTATTTCTATTACATTCCACTTCTCTTTGTTTAGCTCCCAATTTTTTCTGTCTTTTCATTTCTAATACCTCTATTCTGTTTTCTATCTTTAATTCATGCTTTACAATATTGTATTTTCTTTTCTCTTTTCCTCTTTCCTGACCATGCTGGCCTTTTAGTTCATACTGTATTCCTCCCCATATTCACTTTATTATCTCATTATAGATATTCCACTTTATTTACTGTTATAACATTACATAGCTTACCTGAGTTTAATACCCATTCTCTAAGATCTCACATGGGTCATCTGCTAATATTTACTATCAATATGACAATTATACTTTTTATTTACTTACCCCTTTTGCTTTCTCTGGTCCTAATATGTTCCTTCAAGTGAACTTAGCAAATAAGGAAATAGAATAAGAAGAATAAAGTGACAGAGAAGACTTAACATGCATACAAAAAGAACAACTCAGTACACCCTGAGACTAGATGAATAAGCTAATCAATGAAGAAGTATATCAAGAACTGATGGCCAGACAGTAACAAAAAACTACAAACCATACCAATAATCAGGAAAAGATGGCCCAATACAATGAACAAACTAAAAACCAGGAAGAGGAGCAGAGCATTGAACAACTAATCAAAGTACTCAAAACATATATTAGAGACTAATTTGATGAAGAGAAGGAAGAGATTAAGAATATGAAGAAAACACTTGGAGAAAAAGCAGAAGAAATTGCAATCATATGCAAAAAGATAACGGATATAATGGTGATGAACAGCGCAACTCAAGAAATAAAAAATACACTCTCTGCAAATAACAGCAGATTTGAAGAAGCAGAGGAAAGAATTATTGATGTAGAAGACAGTACATCTGAAATCAAACAGATAGTAGAATTGATCAATAAAAAGATAGAAAAAATCCAGCAGGAACTTAGGGACCTGAATGACAATGCAAATAGCACAAACATATGCATTAGAGGCATCCCAGAAGGAGAAGAGGAGGGAAGGGGGACAGGGGTTTTGGAGGAAATAATGGCTGAAAACTTCCCAAACCTATTGAAGGAGATGGATGTACATGTCCAAACAGCATAAATCCCAACAAGCCTGCTCAAACAGCATAAATCCAAACACACACAAACAGCATAAATCTCAACAAGCCTGCTCCAAGATATATACTTGTCAAATTCTCCAATGCTCAAGACAAAGAGAAAATACTAAAAGTGTCAAGAGAAAAGAGAACCATCATATACAAAGGGGGATTCATATGATTAAATGCTGATTTCTCACCTGAAACCAAAGAGGCAAGAAGGCAATGGTATGACATAGTCAAGGTACTAAAAGAAAACAAAATTTCCAACCAAGACTACTCTATCTAGCAAAGTTAGAATTCAAAAATGATGGAGAGTTCAAAAATATTCAGAGATAAACAGAAACTAAGAGTATATGCCAGCAAGGAACCTGCCCTTCAAGAAATACTAAAGGACTTTCTGCAGGAGGAAAGAAAAAAACAGGAGAAACAGAGTTAGAGAAGAGTAGAAGAAGAAATAAAAAACAAAAGAGAAAAAAATTCAAACAAAATATCAGAAACAGAAATCTAAAGAAAATATGGCTAATATAAGTAATTCCTTGAAAGTAATGACACTGACAGTCAATGGATAAAATTTATCATTTAAGAGACACCGATTGGAAGATTGGGTAAGGAAATATGACCCATCTATATCCTGTCTATAAGAAACAAATCTTACACCCAGGGATTCAAGGTGATTTAAAGTGAACAGCTGAAAAAAATTTTACAGGCAAACAATAAACAAAAACGGGTAGGAGTAGCTTTAATACAATCAGACAAAATCAACTTTAAATGGAAAACAATTGTGAGAGACAAAAATGGGCACTACATATTAGTGAATGTTATAATCATTCAAGAAAAAACAATCATAAACATTTACACCCCTAAAAAGTGTGCCTCCAAATATGTGAGACAAACACTGGAAAAACTAAGTGAAGTAATAGGTGCCTCTAGATGGTCTTTAATACACCACTATCACCATTGGACAAAATATCAAAAGAGAATCAATAAAGAAACAAAGACCTTGAACAAAATATTAGAGGATCTGGACCTAATAGATATATACAGAACATTACACACAAACACAGCAGGATATACATTCTTCTTAAGCACACATGGATCATTCTCCAAGACAGAACACATGCTAGGCCACAAAAAAGTCTCAATGAATTCAGAAAGATTGAAATAATACAAAATAATTTCTCTGAACACAATGGAATGAAGCTGGAAATCTGCAATTGCCAGAGACACAGATTTGGCAACAAGATATGGAAGTTAAACAACATACTTTTGTAAAAACAGTGGGTCAAGGGTGAAATCTCAAAAGAAATAAATAACTACTTCAAAACGAATGAAAATGTTAACACAACATATCAAAACTTAAGGGATGCCGCAAAAGTTGTACTGAGAGAGAAATTCATAGTAATAAACTGATACATCAAAAAAGAAAGAGCTAAGTGTGAAGAACTAACTGCACACATGGAGGAATTTGTAAACAAAGAAAGAAATAACAAAGTTCAGTGCAGAACTAAGTGAAATAGAAAATAAGCAAGCACTTGAAAGAATAAAAAAAACAAAGAGGTGATTCTTTGAGAAGATCAACAAAATTGATAAACCATTAGCTAGACTAAAAAAGAGAAAAGATATACGCAAGTATACAAAATAAGAAATGATATAGGAAATATCAACAATGACTCCAAAGAAATAAAGCCTATTATAAGAGGATACATTATAAAACTATATTCAAACAAGAAGTACAATTTAGAGGAAATGGACAAATTCCTAGAAGCACATAAGCAACCTATATTGACAAAAGAAGAAATTGATGATCTCAACAAACCAGCCACAAATAAAGAGATAGAATCAGTTACTAAAACCTCCCAGTGCAAAGGCCATGCTAATATTCCCTGTATCGTTCAAATTTTAGTATATGTGCTTTGAATAGATGGAATCAATGTAACTGTGTGGGCACTAGAAGTGTTCCACAAGATTATGCAAGGATGGATATAAGACATGTTAAATTTCACGAAAAATATATAGGGGCTGATAGGCTAAAATGTAAATCATAATGTAAAACATAAGATAACCAAAAATCTAGAAAATTGTATAGTCTAAAATATAAACTATGTAAACCCAAATATTGCCTTGTTTGAAAGATATTGTCGCAATATCTGTACACATTCAGTAAGTATAGTATGAATAAGTAAAGAGAATATTGCTTTGGAAGGGAAAAGGGTTTTATGTTGTATATATGGAAGTACTGTATATTGTATATATGAATTACTGTGACCTAAAACAAGTTTAATAATTTGGAAAAAAAAAAGAAAAAGAATGGACATAGACACTGAGGAAAAGACGGGAGAAATTGCCTGGCCAATTTGCATACAGGGCAACATGCACTACAGTGATGGAAGGCAAAACATCAAAAGCACAGCTTTTGCATCTTTAAATTTTTTGATACCCATATTATTTTTACCTTAATTTTTCTAAATTAATATGTATTCTATATCTAACCTTTAAACTCATCACTATATTCCATTTTACTATTAATGGAACCTGGGAATATATTAGGTTTCATTTTTGAAGAAGTTTTGGATCACAGAGAGCTTCAAAAATGGCAGGGGAGATGGGGTTAACTACCAGGGCAGATGGCCCCTCTTTGGAAATGGTGTTTATGTGTGATGAATCTGGACTCAGATGGGATCTCCCTTCATAAGACTTTCATGCTAATGTGCTGGAGGTGCAGTTAATGTTGGGGTTTAAGATATATTTAGGGGATTTGAATCTCTGGACTGACAATGTGATAGCCAGATCCTGAGCCTCAACAGACTCCAGCACCTACAATCTGATTTATTGGACTTACCACACTCAGCTAAGATGGAGGTGAAGAAGGACAACCACCACACCATGGAGCCTAGAGTGATTACAACTGAAAATGGGAGGATTGCATCCAGCATCCAGGTGGAATCTGAGCCTCCTCTTGACATAAAGGTGCAATGGACACAACCAATCCAGTGTCCACATAGAAGAGGTGGCATTGGATTGGGAAAAGTGGACATAATGGACAAAGGGTATGGGGAAAGGCAGGAAGAGATGAGAGGTGGAGGCGTCTTCGGGACATGGAGCTGCCCTGGATGGTGCTTCAGAGGTAATCACCGGACATTGTAAATCCTCACAGGGCCTACATGATGGAATAGAGGAGAGTATGGGCCATGAGGTGAACCAATGTATATGAGGTGCAGAGGTGCCCAAAGATGTACTTACCAAATCCAATGGATGTGTCATGATGATGGGAACGAGTGTTGTTGGGGGGGGGGAGAGGGGGGGTGGGGGGTGGGGTTGAATGGGACCTCACATATATATTTTTAATGTAATATTATTACAAAGTCAATAAAAAATAAAAAAATAAAAAAAAATGGCAGGGGAGAAATACTGGTGTGGGATGTTATTGACAGGGGACACTTGGTTGGCAGGGAGTTCTCCAGGGCATATATTCAGGGTACATAAAAATGTTTGGATATTTTCATAGTGGACACAATTAAAAACAACAACTCAGGGAGGGCTGAGTTCCTAGCCAGGGGAGCTCTATCACAGTCCCTAAAGGAACAGCAACAATCCCCCAAGAGCAATGGCAAAGACCAAAAAAGAAGGAAGGTCCAACAATGACCCCTTGATCATGCTCAAGTGCCCTAATGCACTGCGAGCCACCATTTTTCTCGAGAGATACAATTTCCTCTATTAGAGAACACCAGTCCTCCCCAGGATGTGGGTATACCTTCACTTTCATTATATGGGACTCTATCCAATGATATAACCCACTATGGCAAAATGAGCATTCACATACTCCCTAGGAGCCTGTCCTGCATCGGATTATCCCCTTTAAGCTTCTTAAACAGGTAACCATCCTTATTATATTTTAAAAACTTTTCTCATCATACTCTCAACCAAATATCTGACAATCTTCTATGTTCCTATGTTGCCCCATGCTCCCCCAAACTTCTTGGGCAATATTACCCATCATTCCATCCCTAGCCTCCCTCAAGCCAGCATAGCCCCAACCAAAGGTAACCCTCTTCCCCCATTTTATCCCTTCCTTGTACAAATACTTACCTCCAGCTTTATCATAGATTTCACCCATGTAGGTATCAGCTTACATCCTTCCTCTACCCCCCAATTTCCTGTAAGCCTATCTTCCAGTCTCTAGCTCTCTGAGGCAGCTTGGTTTACTTATTTCATATCATTGAGGTCATGTAGTATTTGTCCTTCAATGCCTGGCTTGCTTCACTCAACATAAGGTTCTCAAGATTCATCCATGTTATCACGTGTGTTCATAGTGTATTCATTCTTAAAGCTGAGTAGTATTCCACTGTATGTATATACCACATTTTATTTATCCATTCATCTGTTCATGGCCATTTGGGTTGATTCCAACTTTTGGCAATAGTGAAATATATGCTGCTATGAACATTAGTGTGCATATTTCGGTTTGTGTCCTTGTTTTCAGTTCTACTGGGTATATGCCCAGCAGTGGAATTGCTGGGTCATATGGCAAATCTATAGCTAGTTTTTTGAGAAACTGCCAAACTATCCTCCAGAATGACTGGATCCTTCTGCATTCCCACCAGCAGTGGATGAGTGTATCCTTTCCTCCACATCCTCTCCAACATTTGTAGTCTTCTGTTTTTTTATAGCTGTCAATCTTATGGGAGTAAGATGGTATCCCATTGTAGTTTTGATTTGCATTTCCCTAATAGATAGAGATTTGGGGCATTTTTTTAATGTGCTTTTTAGACATTTGTATTTCTTCTTTGGAGAAGTGTCAGTTTAAATATTTTTCCCATTTTTTAAATGGGTTTTTTGTCTTTTTATTTTCAAGATATAGGAATTCTTTATATATGCAGGTGATAAGTCTCCTATCAGATATATGGTTACCAAATATTGTCTCCCATTGGGTAGCCTCTCTTTTCACTTTCCTGACAAACTCCTTTGAAGTGCAGAAGGCTTTAATTTGAGGAAGTGCCATTTATCTATTTGTTCTTTTGCTGCTCCTGCTTTTCGTATGAAGTTCATGAAGCCATTTCCTATTACAACGTCTTGCATATGCCACCCTACATTATTTTCCAAAGTCTTTATGGACTTGTCTCTTATATTTAGGTCTTTGATCCATCTTGAGTTGATTTTTTGATAAGGTGAGAAATGGTAATCCTCTTTCATACATTTACATATGGATATCCAGTTCTCCAGGCACCATTTTTTGAATAGATCATTCTCTCCCAGTTGAGAGGGTTTGGTGGCTTTATCAAATATTTTATGACTATATATATGAGGATCTATATCAGAACTCTCAATTCAGTTCCATTGGTCTGTGTGTCTCTCCTTCTGCCAATACCATGTTGTTTTCACTACTGTAGCTTTGTGGTATGTGCTGAAGACACAAATTGTGATTCCTCCAATTTCGTTTTTCTTTTTCAATATGACTTTGGTTATTTGGGACCTCTTTCCTTTCCAAATAAATTCCATAACTAGTTTTTCTAGTTCCTTAAAGAATGTTGTGTTGATTTTTATTGGGATTACATTGAATGTGTAAATCAGTTTTAGTTAGAATAGACATCTTAATAATATTTAGTCTTCCTATCCATGAGCAGGGAATATTCTTACACTTATTTAGGTCTTCGTTGATTTCCTTGAACAGTGTTGTGTAGTTCTCTGTGTATAAGGTTTTTACTTCTTTAGTTAAATTTATTCCTAAATACTTGATTTTTTTATTTACTATTGTGAATGGTATTTGTTTCTTGATTTCCTCCTGATCTTGTTCATTATTGGTGTACAGAAATGCTACTGATTTTTGTGCATTGATCTTATAACCTGCATCTTTACTAATCTCATTTTTTAATTCATTTTTTAAAAGTATTACATTCAAAAAATATGCGGTCCCATTCAACCCCACCGCCCCCACCCCACCACTCCCCCCACAGCAACACTCTCTCTCATCATCATGACACATCCATTGCATTTGGTAAGTACATCTCTGGGCATTGCTGCACCTTATGGTCAATGGTCCACATCATAGCCCATACTCTCTCACGTTCCATCCAGTGGGCCCTGGGGGGATCTACAATGTCCCGTAGTTGTCCGTGAAGCACCACCCAGGACAACTCCAAGTCCCGAAAATGCCTCCACATCTCATCTCTTCCTCCCATTCCCCGCACCCAGCAGTCACCATGGCCACTTTTCCCACACCAATGCCACATTTCCTCTGTGGACCTTGGATTGGTTGTGTCCATTGCACATCTATGTCAAGAGGGGGCTTAGACATTCCCTAGTAAGGGACCATGACATTATATTGGGCTTCAAATTTCGGGGAGTTCTGGATCACAGAGTGTTTCAACAATGGCAATGGAGGGATACTGGTATGGGATACCAATGACAGGTGATATATGACTGACAGGGAGCGGTACAGAACATATGTCCAGGGTGCATGGCAATGTTTGGATATACTCATAGTGGCAACAATTAAAAACCACAGTAGGGGGGGTACTGGGTTCCTGGCCAGTGGTGCTCTGTCGTGGTCCCTAGGGGAGCAGCGAGTCTCCCAGGTACAGTGGTGGGGACCGGGAGGGAGTGAGGGTTCAACAGTGAGCCCCTGATACTAATGACTATGCTTGTGAGCTGATAAACCCAAAATAATAACAAGGCCTAGAGCAACTTTGTGCCTGGGAATTTCCTTCTGTCAGCCTTCATGTTACTCAAATGTGGCCAGTCTCGAAGCCAAACTCAGCATGTAAATGCAATGCCTTCCCCCCAGCGTGGGACATGACACCCGGGGATGAGCCTCCCTGGCAACGAGGGACCACTATCAACTACCAACTGATGATGCAACTGGAAAATGACCTTATACGGAAGGTTCAATGCAGATCAGCAGAATATCCATGTCTACATAAAATACCATGACTTTAAAATGCTGTTTGACCTAAAGTAAGGGGGAAATGGAAAGGAGAAATGAGTTTATATGGCTACGAGTTTCTAAAAAAGAGTCTGGAGGCTGGCAGAAGGTTTGCCCTCATGCACAACTGAGCAGAGTCAGAGAGACAGATAAAGCAGATACAACCCCCAGATATTGGTTCCTTTGAGGGCTAAAGAGACCCATGGGAGTTATGGTCATGGCCGATGGGGTTAACTACCAGGGCAGATGGCCCCTCTTTGGAAATGGTGTTTATGTGTGATGAATCTGGACTCAGATGGGATCTCCCTTCATAAGACTTTCATGCTAATGTGCTGGAGGTGCAGTTAATGTTGGGGTTTAAGATATATTTAGGGGATTTGAATCTCTGGACTGACAATGTGATAGCCAGATCCTGAGCCTCAACAGACTCCAGCACCTACAATCTGATTTATTGGACTTACCACACTCAGCTAAGATGGAGGTGAAGAAGGACAACCACCACACCATGGAGCCTAGAGTGATTACAACTGAAAATGGGAGGATTGCATCCAGCATCCAGGTGGAATCTGAGCCTCCTCTTGACATAAAGGTGCAATGGACACAACCAATCCAGTGTCCACATAGAAGAGGTGGCATTGGATTGGGAAAAGTGGACATAATGGACAAAGGGTATGGGGAAAGGCAGGAAGAGATGAGAGGTGGAGGCGTCTTCGGGACATGGAACTGCCCTGGATGGTGCTTCAGAGATAATCACCGGACATTGTAAATCCTCACAGGGCCTACATGATGGAATAGAGGAGAGTATGGGCCATGATGTGAACCAATGTATATGAGGTGCAGAGGTGCCCAAAGATGTACTTACCAAATCCAATGGATGTGTCATGATGATGGGAACGAGTGTTGTTGGGGGGGGGGAGAGGGGGGGTGGGGGGGTGGGGTTGAATGGGACCTCACATAGATATTTTTAATGTAATATTATTACAAAGTCAATAAAAAATAAAAAAATTAAAAAAAAAAAAAAAAAAAAAGAGGGGGCTTAGATTCCACATGGGTACTGGATGTAATCCTCCTGCTTTCAGTTGTAGGCACTCTAGGCTCCATGGTGTAGTGGACTAATCTCATTTATGTGTTCTAGAATCTTAGCTGTCGACGATTCATGTCATTTGCAAATATCGAAATTTTGACTTCTTCCTTTCCAATTTGAATGCCTTTTATATCTGGTTCTTGCCTCTCTGCTTGAGCAAGTATTTCTAAGACAATGTTAAATAGAAGAGGTGATAGTGGGCATCCCTGTCTTTTTCCTGATTTTAGCGGGAACGATTTTAGGATTTCAGTATTATAAACGATGTTGGCTGTGAATTTTTCCTATATACTCTTTATCATGTTCAGAAAATTTCCTTGTATTCCTATCTTTTGCAGTATTTTTGTCAAGAAAGGGTGTTGTATTTTGTCAAATGCTTTTTCTGCATCTATAGATATAATCATGTGATGTTTTTCCCTTCAATCTGTTTATATAGTTTATTACATTGATTCATTTTCTTATATTGAACCATCCTTGCATACCCGGAATGAATTCCACTAGATCATGGTGTATAATTCTTTAATATGTTGTTGAATACAGTTAGCAAGTATTTTGATGAGGAATTTTGCATCTGGGTTCATTAGCGAAATTAGTCTGTAATTTTCCTTTCTTGTGGTGTCTTTGTATCACTTTGGTACTAGGGTAGTATTGGCATCATAGAATTAGTCAGGTAATGTTCCTTCTGTTTCGATTTTTTGGAAAAGGTTCAGCAAGATTGGCATTAGTTCTTTCCGGAATGTTTTGTAGAATTCACCTGTGAAGCCATCTGGCCCTGGGCTCTTCTTAGTTAGGAGGTTTTTAATGACTGATTCTATCTCTTTAATTGTGATTGGTTTGTTGAGATCATCAATTTCTTTTTTCATCAATATAAGCTGCTTATGTGTTTCTAGGAATTTGTCCATTTCCTCTGATTGTCATTTTTGTTGGAATATAGTTTTTCAAAGTATCCTCTTCTGATAGTTTTATTTCTGTGGGGTCAGTGGTGATATCTCCTTTCTCATTTCTTATTTATGTATTTTCATCTTCTTTCTTTTTTTTTTTTGTTAGTCTAGCTAAGGGTTTGTCAAATTATTGATCTTTTCGAAGAACCAGCTCTTGGTTTTATTTATCTTTTCAAGTGCTTTCTTATTTTCTATTTCATTTATTTCTGCGCTTATCTTTGTTATTTCTTTCTTTCTTCTTCCTGTGGGGTTATTTTGTTGTTTTTTTACTAATTCCTCCAAATGTGCAGTTAGTTCTTCAATTTTGCTCTTTCTTCTTTTTTGATGTATGAATTTATGGCTATAAATTCCCTCTCAGTACTGCTTTTACTGTATCCCATAAGTTTGCTATGTTGTGTTATCATTTTCATTAGTTTCAAGGTAGTTTTTAATTTCTGTTGAGATTTCCCCTTTAACCCACTGTTTTTCTAAGAGTTTGCTGTTTAATTTCCATATCTTGGTGTGTAATCTGGGTCTCTTGTCCTTGCAGAATTTCAGCTTCACTCCACTGTGGTCAGAGATATCTTTCTGTATGATTTTGATCTTTCTGAATTCATTGAGCCTTTCTTTGTGGCCTAGCATATGGTCTCTTTTGGAGAATGATCCATGTACACTTGAGAAAAATGTATATCCTGCTGTACTCGGGTGTAATGATCTGTATGTATCTATTAGGTCTAACTCCTCTATTGTTCTGTTCAAAGTTTTTGTTTCTTTATTGTTTCTCTTTTGAGATATTCTGTCCAAAGTTGATAGTGGTGTATTAAAGTCTCCCACTATACAGGTAGAGGCATCTATTCTTTCACTTAATTTTTCCAGTGTTTGCCTCACATATTTGGATGTGTCCTTGTTAGGAACATAAATATTTATGATTATTCATTCTTCTTGAAAGATTATCCCTTTCACTAATATTTACTATCTATCTTTGTCTCTCACAATTGTTTCACATTTAAAGTCTATTTTGTCTGATATTAATATAGCTACTCCTGCCTTTTTTTTGGTTATCATTTGCTTGTAAGTTTGTTTTCATCCATTCACTTTCAATCTCCTTGAATCCCTGAGTCTAAGATGTGTTTCTTGTAGACAGTATATAGATTGTTCTTATTTCCTTACCCAGTCTACCAGTCTGAATCTTTTGACAGGTGAGTTTAATCCATTGGCATTCAGGGTAATTACATTCAAGGAATTATTTATGGTAGCTGTATTTTTGTTTGGACTTGTGTTTGTCATATTTTGTTTGTTTTTTTTCCCTTCTCTTTTTGTCATTTTTGTTGCTCTTACACTCTCTTCCACCTCTGCCTCTTCTGTTTTTTTCTTCCTTCCTGCAGAATTGCATTTAGTATTTCTCGAAGGGGAGTGTTCTTCTTGGCATACTCTTTTAATTTCTGTTTATCTGTGAGTATTTTGAACTCTCCATCATTTTTGAATGCTAGCTTAGCTGGGCAGAGTATTCTTGGTTGGAAATGTTTTTCTTTTAGTACTTTGACTTTATCGTAACACTGCCTTCTTGCCTCCAAGGTTTCAGATGAGAAATCAACACTTAATCTTATGGAGCCTCCCTTGTATGTGATAATTCTCTTTTCTCTTGCTGCTTTTAGAATTTTCTCTTTGTCTTGAGCATTTGATAACTTGACAAGTATATGTCTTGGGGTAGGCCCAGTGGGATTTATTATATTTTGGGTGTGTTGTGCTTCCTGGACATGTACGTCCACCTCTCTCAGTAGATTTGGGAAGTTTTCAGCCATTATTTCCTTCAATACCCCTTCTGTCCCCTTTCCCTTCTTTTCTCCTTCTGGGATTCCTATAATATATATGTTTGTGCATTTTGCATTGTCATTCAAGTCCCTAAATCCCAGCTGTTTTTTTTCTATCTTTTTATCAATCAGTTTTATCTGTTTGATTTCAGATATACTGTGTTACACATCGCTAATTCTCTCCTCTGCCTCTTCTAATCTGCTACTTTTTGCTGAGAGTGTATTTTTGATTTCTTGAACTGTGGTGTTCATCATGATCATATCAGTTATCTTTTTGATTATGAATGCAATTTCTTCTGTATTCTCTCCAAGTGTTTTCTTCATATTGTTAATAGTTTTCCTTTATTTCATGAAGTTGGTCTCTAATATATGTTTTGAGATCTTTAATTATGTGTCCAATGCTCTGTTCCTTTTCTTGGTTTTTAGTTTGTTCATTGGATTCTGCCATGACTTCCTGATTATTAGTTTGGTTTGTAGTATTTGTTGCTGTCTTGTCATCATTTTATTTTGATGGGTTTAATCAGTTCCTTACCTTCTTTGTCTAGTCTTGTGGATTAATTAGTTGTTTGTGCATAAGTGCTATGTCTTCTCTTTGACTCTTTATTCTTCTTAGTCTATTTTTTTCTTGCTGGCTAAGTTCACTTTGAAGGAAAATATTAGGGCCAGGGAAAGCAAAATGATTAAGAAAAGAAAATGTATAAGGTAGTGTTGGTAATAAATGTTAACAGAGCAACAATGTGAGATTTGGAGAATGGGTATTAGACTCATGCAAATTGTGTAGAGTTATAGCAGTAAGTAGAGAACCTATAATGAGACAGTCAACTGAATATGGGGAGGAATATAGTATGAATTAAAGGCCAGTGTTTTCATGAGAGAGGGAAAGAGGAAAGACAGTAATATCAAGAGTGGATAAAAGACAGAAAACAGAACAAATGTATTAGAAATAAAATGTCAGACAATTTGGGGACCAAAGAAAGGGAGTTGGAATGTAAGAGAAATAGATGATGGAGGATAGAAAGATGTATGGGAAAGAGGATAGTGTAGGTGGCTGAAATCAATACACACAGAAAAGAGGAAGTGGAGCATGAGGAAACACAGCAAGTGTGAAGTGTTTCCTGCAGCACTTATTATATAAATAAAATAAAATAAAGAAAAAAAGAGAAAAGAAAAAAAGAGATGAGAAAAAGGGGGTGGCAAAAAAAGGGGGGAAACAAGCAAGAAAAGGAAAAAGAAAAAAAATACTAAGAAAATGAAAAAGGACCTTGGGAGATAAAACTGAAGAAAAGACAAGGAGATAATGCAATATTAGCAACTATGACCAAAAATAAAAAGCAATGTTTGAAGCTAGGAATCCTCTTTGCAGTTAAATAATTCACTTAGGGGTCTGACCTTCCTTTTTTCTCCCTTCCTCACCTCTCTCTCTCCCAGGGCAGCAGTAAAGCTACCTGAAAGTTCTGGTAGGAGATTCAAGTAGGTCCTTGTTGAACTAACTCAACATAGAAGACTATGACTCTTTATTTACAGCGTGGGAGCACCTATACCTCACCAGAAACCCCAAATATGCTATTGGATGCTTGGATAGCACCTCCTACAGTCCTTTCCCCTTAGTTATGCTAGGGGAGTTCTAATTGATTTTCTGACTCCACCTTCACCCAGACCAAGTTTCCTATCCCAGGGTGTTTAGGTAAATTGGGCTTTCTCAGCAGATTTGCCTCTCCTTTCTTCTCAGACTCTCCCCGAGTCCCCTGGTACACTCCTCCAAGCTCAAGGAGAGAGAAAATAAAACAACAAAACACGTGGAGGGGTAGGGTATTCAAGGACCTCAGAAGGACATCAGGGCAGGGTGGATTTGGGGATGGGAAGTCTGTGATATTGCAGACTCAAGTGTGTGAGTCTCTGGTGCATGGGCCACCAGGGTTTAAGGGACACAGACCTGGGAACCATGCATCTGGTTAACATGGGACCTGGGAACACCGCAGCATAACAAAGTGTTCAGGGATCACTGTGGTCAGGCTGCCAACCCTAGGGGGAGTGGCTCTGCCCACAACTTCCGACCTCTGTGTCAGAAATGCAAAATTCCACCTCTCACAAGAATCTCTTCTGTCCCTGTCTCAACAAATCTACATCCAGACCCCTCCTAACCTGCAAGACCTTGAAACATCCTGTTTAGGGTTTGGGAACACCACAGCACAACAAAGGTCAAAGATTTCAGAGATCACTGTGGCTGAGCTGCCAGCACTAAGGGGAGGGGTTCTGCCTACAACTTCTGACCTCTGTGTCAGAATTCCAATATTCCACCTCTTGCAAGAATCTCCTCCATCACCATCTCACCAAATCAACATCCTGATAACTCCTGCCCTGCAAGACCCCAAAACAGCCCTCTCAGGGCTCTGGAACACCCCAGCACAACAAAGCCTTCAGGAATCACTGCAGCTGGGCCACCAGCCCCAGGGGGAAGGGACCCACCCACAACCTCCAACCTCCATGCAAGAGACCCAAAATTCTACCTCTTGCAAGAACCTCTTCTGTCACCATCCCACCAAATTGGCATCCAGACACCTCCTGCCCTGCAAGTCCCTGAAACAGTCTGGTCCAGCAGGACTCCAACCCTACTCAGCCACTTCTTTGGAGGAGAGATTATGAGGTGCTTTCACTCAGATGCCTTCTTGCCCCATCTCATTTATTTTCTATTCCCCCTTTTTTATTCTTTTTCTTTTGTAATTAATTTTGATTTTTCACTTATATTACTTATTTTCCTAGCTCCTATACATTTAATTTTCTACCTTTTTTGTTATTCTCACTATTATTTTTTCTTTTCCTATCTCTTTCATCTAGTCTTAATTTTTTATTTCAGGGATGCACAGACAATTTTAAATGATATATAGAATAAGAGGAACTAAGAGTCAAAAAGGAACCGTACTACAAACACATAGAAAAAACAAACTAAAACCATAGAGTAGAAAGAAGCACATCAAGGTAAACAGATGCCAAGACACAAACAAAAGATTACAAGCCATTGTAAGAAACTGGTAGACATGGCCCTGCTTAAGAAACTGGAAAAACACAGGAGTACATATAAAATGTGAAACAATGAACTAATCAGGGATTAATGAAAAAATATCAACTTAATGAAGTGAAGGAAGAGATAAAAGCTATTAATGCAATCACTTAACAGATTTGAACAGGCCTATGAAAAATTAGTGATGATGACAGTACATTTTAAATCAGATAGTAGACCAGAGAGACAAAATGATTGAAAAAATCCAGGAGCATCATAGGATTTGAATGATGCCATGAAATGCATAAATATATGCATTAAAGGTGTCCAAGAGGGAGAAGAGCAGGGAAAAGGGTCGGAAGGGGTGTTAAAGGAAATAATGGCTGGAAATTTGCATACTCTTTTGAAGACATGGATCTCCTTATCCGGAAAACATGCTGCATACCAAACAGTATAAATCCTAACAGCCTCATGCCAATACACACGTCAAAATGCACAAAGATATTGTGCAATGCCCAAGACAAAGAGAAAATACTGAAAGCAGCAAGAGGAAAATAATTCATCACATACAAAAGAATTTCAATAAGTCAAGTGCTCATTTCTCATCTGAAACCATGGAGGCATGTTTTCAGAAAAATACATATAACTTCCAACCAAGAATTCTCTATCCATCAAAGCTGGTGTTCAGAAATGAAGGAGAGTTCAAAATGTTCACAGAGAAACAGAAATCAAGAGAATTTGTCAAGAAGAAACATGTCCTCCAAGAAGTAATAATGGGAGTTCTTCCAGTCAAAAGGAAAAAAATCAGAAGTGAGAGATTTAGAAGAGAGTGAAGGAAAGAAGATTGTTGGTAAAAATAATTACAAAGATATAAAAGAGAAATTAAAGCAACATATGACATACATAAACCCTAAAGAAAATATGGCTAATACAAGTGAATACTGACAGTAATAACATTGAATGTTAATGGATTAAATTGTACAAACAAGATATAGAGACTGCCAGAATAGATAAGGAAATATGACACATCTATATGCTGTCTGCAAGAAACTCACTTTAAATCAGGGAATCAACAAGTTGAAAGTGAAGGGTTGGAAAACAGTTTTGCATGCAAACAAGAATGAAAAAAGTTGGGAGTAGTTATATTAATAGACAAAACAGACTTTAAATGTAAAACTATTGTAAGAGACAAAAGGCAGTATATATTAATAAAAGGGGTAATCTATGGAGAAGAAAGAAGAATCATGTACATTTTTGCACCTAACAAGGTGTACATGAGAAAAGCATTGAAAAAATGAAAAATGCTTACACAATTACAATGGAGGCCTTTAATCCACCATTATCACATTCAGCAGACCATCTTGACAGAGGATCAGTTAATAAACTGAGACCTTTAATAATACATTAGAAGATCTAGAACTCATAGATATATATAAAATATTACATCCAAATACCGTAGGACATGCATTTTCCTCAATCACATATGGATCATTCTCCAATACCAAAAACATGTTATGCCATAGAAAAAAGTGTCAATAAATTTAGAAAGATTGAAATTATACAAAGTAATTTCTCTGACCAAAATGAAGTGAAGCAGGAAAATCTGTAAGGAGCAGAGAAGCAGATTAGGCACAAAGATATGGAGTTTAACAACACACTCATAGACAATCAGTGATTCACTAAGAAAATTGCAGGAGAAATGAGTAAATACCTTAAAACAAATAAATATGACAAAACAAGATACCAAAAACTACGGGACAAAGCAAAAGAAGTGCTGAGAGAAATTTATAGCCATGAATACCTATATTAAAAAGGAAGAGGTAAAATGAAATACCTAACTGCACACCTGGAAGAATCAGAAAAGGAACAATAACCTGAACCCAAAGGAAGTAGAAAGAAGGGAATAGAAAAGATTAGAGCAGAGCTAAATGAAATAGAAAAGAAGAAAGCTCTAGGAAATATAAATAAAACCGAAAGCTGGTACTTTGAGAAGATTAATAAAATTGACAAACCCTTAGCTAAACTAACACAGAAAAAAAGAATGAAGATGCAAATAATTAAAAGAAATGAAGATCCTGACCACTCACTCCACAGTAATAAAGAGTATCAGAAGAAAATGGGGTTGGTATCCGGCAAGATGGTGGCAGCGTGAGCTTGCCTGGTAGTGTCTCTGCAGGGGGCGACTGGGCAGCGTTGAAGGCTCTTTGGGACCGCGCTGTTTCGGGGATTTTTGCTGGTTGGAAGGTGTCTGGACGTCAATTCGGTGGGAAGGTAACAGAGAGGATACGTCTATAATATATAAACGGAGGTCCCAGCTGGGCGCGGGAAGTTCCCTCCTTGGGTGGGCGGAGCCGCGGTAGCGGGCGCTCCGGCAGCTCCGGAGCTGCGGCGGCCAGGGTTTTTGGTTTTTTTTTCCTTATTCTAGAGGCTTTGTGGTGCTGAAAAATTCGCGGATACTGGGCTGGCTGGTGAGGGATTGTTGGGACAAGACTCCTTTGCAGATTGATTTGCGGAGACAGACGGTGTTTCCCTGTGAAGCGGGGGACGTTTTAGCCTCCGGACAGGGGGGCTTCCGCCTGGAGCCCCATCCCCACAGGTCCGGCTGCCGATCTGCAACGGAATTGGATTTTGGACAATAAGGGGACACAATTGGGAGACTGTTGTAGGGTGCAGTGAGGGAGGAGGACACGTCTGGAAGCAGATTGGGGAATATTTTGCGAAGTTTGGGATTTAGGATCTTAGAGTCTGTTTTCGGCGTTTCCAGCTGAAGCCCACCCCACCCGGCGGGGCTTGGGATCTAGGTCATTGAACTGGCCGTGGTGTAGAGGCGCCCTCAAGTGGCCGTTGCGTGTGAGCACAGGGAGGGAGCTGTCCAAAGGCTGATACCCTGAGGAGTTAGGTGAATTTCAGAGATCAGACATTCAATATAGAATTCGCCGATCTGGCTTCCCCCACGGGGCTGGCACCCAGCTACGGGGATCCCTGAGGGCTGTGTTGCACTGCGGGGCTCCTAAGCTTTCTGTGGACCAGATTTGAGGTTGCCAGGTCTGGGTCCCCTGGACTCTGGCGGTCCACACCCCAGACTCACACCTCTTGAGTCTTCAGTGTCTCAGACTTTCCACCCCCGAATCCATCACGCCCTGGGGTCTACCTGGGGTCCTTGAGTGCTCTGGACCTTAACGTTGGCGTTTTATCTTTATTGGTTCATATTGTTTTGTTTTTATTTTCACTTTATCTTATTTTCTACTCTTTTTGACGCCCTGATTGCTAATATTGCATTATCCTCTAGTCTTTTCTCCTAGCGTGCCCCCCAAAGTCCTTTTTTTTTTTAATATATATATACAGTTATTTAGGGGTTTCTTTGCTTATTGTTTTAGATAGTGTTGTAATTGTGACACGTGTATACCTGAATCTCTCTTCGCCCTATCTGTTCCCCACCGTGTGCCTATCCTCTTTTTCTTTCTTTCTTTCTTCTTGTCTTTCTTTTTTTTCTTTATTATAATTAGTGGGTTTTTTTTCCGGTTTTCTCTTTCCCTCTTGTCCCTCATTTTCCACTTATTTTATTTTAATTCAAGTACACAATAGGTGCTACAGGGAACACCTCATATTTACTGGGTTTTCCCATCCTCCACTACCTCATTTCTGTGTGAACTGATTTAGGCTACCTACACTATCCCCCTTCCCCTGCATCTTCATATCCACTATCATCTACTGTCTCTCCTATATTCCACCCCCCACCTCCCATTCTTTGACCCACAAACTGTCTAACTCTTAATTTCTAATACCTTTGTCCTGTTTTCTGTCTGTTATCCACTCTTGAAACTATTACCTTTCTTTTCTTTTTCCCTCTCTCATGAAAACAATAGCTTTGTAGTTCATACCATATTCTGCCTATATTCAGTCATCTACTTCATAAAAGGTACTCTACCTACAGCTATAACTCTATACAATCTACATGAATCTAACCTCCATCCTCCCAGATCTCATATTCTTGCTTTGTTAACATACATTACTAATACTACTTTACACTTTTCCCTTGCTGACACAATTGCCTTTCCCCAACACTAATACTTTCTTCTAAAGTGAACTTAACCAACAACAAGTAACTTGAATAAGAAGAAAAAAGTGACAAAGAGAAGATATAACACCTATGCAAAAATAACAACTAATTAACCTCCAAAAGTAGACAAAGAAGCTAAGGAACTGATTAAATTCGACAAAATAAAGAGATGATCAGAAAGCAACAAAAATCTACAAACCAAACCAATAATCAGGAAAACATGACTGAATCCAATCAACAAACCAATAATCACGAAGGGGAGCAAAACTTGGCACAAGCAATGAAAGAACTCAGAACATTTATCACCGACAAATTCGATGCAGTAATGAAAGAGGTTAACAACATGAAGACATCACTTGGAGGGGAAATTGCAGACATACGCAAAAACATAACAGATATGATGGGAATGAACACCACAGTTCAAGAAATCAAAAATACACTTGCAGCAAATATCAGCAGGCTAGAAGAGACAGAGCAGAGAATTAGTGATGTGGAAGACAGTACATCAGAAATCAAACAGATAGTAGAAGGGGTCAATAAGAAGATAGAAAAAATCCAATTAGGATTTAGGGACCTGAATGACAATGCAAAACGCTCAAACATACGTATTATAGGCATTCCAGAAGGTGAAGAGAAGGGAAAGGGGTCAGAAGGAGTGTTGCAGGAAATAATGGCTGAAAACTTCCCAAATCTACTGAAAGAGACAGATGTACATATCCAAGAAGCACAGCGCACTCCACAAGTCATAAACCCCAACAGGCCCACCCCAAGACATATACTTATCAAATTATCCAAGGCTCAAGACAAAGAGAAAATCCTAAAAGCAGCAAGAGAAAAGAAAACCATCACATACAAGGGAAGCTCAATTAGATTAAGTGCTGATTTCTCTTCTGAAACCATGGAGGCAAGAAGACAGTGGTATGATATAGTCAAGGTACTAAAGGAAAAGAACTTCCAACCAAGAATACTCTATCCAGCTAAACTAGCATTCAAACATGATGGAGAGTTCAAAATATTCACAGACAAACAGAAACTGAAAGAGTATACCAACAAGAAACCTCCCCTTCAAGAAATTCTAAAGGGAGTTCTGCAGGAAGAAAGGAAAAAACAGGAAAGGCAAAGTTGGAGGAGAGTATAAGACCAACAACAACAACAAAAAAGACAAAAAAATATATACAAACAAAATATGACAAACACAAATCCAATCAAAATATGGCTAACACAAATAATTCCTTGATAGTAATAACACTGAATGTCAACGGATTAAACTCACCTATCAAAAGATTCAGACTGGGACATTGGATAAGGAAATATGACCCATCCATATGCTGTCTACAAGAGACACATCTTAGACCCAGAGACGCATGGAGACTGAAAGTGAATGGCTGGAAAACAATCATACAAGCTAACAATAACCAAAAAAAGGCAGGAGTAGCTATATTAATATCAGACAAAATAGACTTTAAATGTGAAACAATTGTGAGAGACAAAGAAGGATACTACATTTTAGTGAAAGGGAAAATCTGTCAAGAAGATCGAACAATCATAAATATCTATGCCCCTAACAAGGGTGCCTCTAAATACGTCAGGCAAACGCTGGAAAAACTAAGTGAAAGTATAGATACATCTACAATTATAGTGGGGGATTTCAATACACCACTATCAAATCTGGACAGAACATCTCAAAAGAGAATCACCAAAGAAACAAAACATCTGAATAGTATATTAGAGGAGCTCGATCTAATAGACATATATAGATCGCTACACCCAAACACAGCAGGATATACATTTTTCTCAAGCGCACATGGATCATTCTCCAAGATAGATCATATGCTAGGCCACAAAGAAAGGCTGAACGAATTCAGAAAGATTGAAATCATACAAAACATTATCTCTGACCACAGTGGAGTCAAGCTGGAGATTTGCAAGGGACAGAAGCCCAGATTTCACCCCACGATTTGGAAATTAAACAGCACACTCTTAGAAAAACAGTGGGTCAAAGAGGAAATCTCAAAAGAAATCAATGACTACCTTGAAACAAATGATAATGACAACACAACATACCAAAATTTATGGGATGCAGCAAAAGCAGTACTGAGAGGGAAGTTTATAGCCATAAATTCATATATCAAAAAAGAAGAAAGAGCAAAAATTGAAGAACTAACTGCACATTTGAAGGAACTAGAAAAACAACAACAAAGTAACCCAACAGGAAGAAGAAGGAAGGAAATAACAAAGATAAGAGCAGAACTAAATGAAATAGAAAATAAGAAAGCACTTGAACAGATAAACAAAACCAAGAGCTGGTTTTTTGAGAAGATTAACAAAATTGACAAACCTTTAGCAACACTAACAAAGAAAAAAAGAGAGAAGATGCAAATACACAAAATAAGAAATGAGAAAGGCGATATCACCACTGACCCCACAGAAATAAAGACTATCATAAGAGGATATTTTGAAAAACTATATTCCAACAAAAATGACAATCTAGAGGAAATGGACAAATTCCTAGAAACACATAAGCAGCCCATATTGACGAAAGAAGAAATTGATGATCTTAACAAACCAATCACAAGCAGAGAGATAGAATCAGTTATCAAAAATCTCCCAACTAAGAAGAGCCCAGGGCCAGATGGTTTCACAGGTGAATTCTACAAAACATTCCGGAAAGAACTGACACCAATCCTGCTGAAACTATTCCAAAACATCGAAACGGAAAGAACATTACCCAACTCCTTCTATGATGCCAACATTACCCTAGTACCAAAGCCAAACAAAGACATCACAAGAAAGGAAAATTACAGACCTATTTCTCTAATGAACCTAGACGCAAAAATAATCAACAAAATACTTGCTAATCGTATTCAACAACACATTAAACGTATTATACACCACGATCAAGTGGGATTCATCCCAGGTATGCAAGGATGGTTCAACATAAGAAAATCAATCAATGTAATACACCATATAAACAGATTGAAGGAAAAAAATCACATGATTATATCTATTGATGCAGAAAAAGCATTTGACAAAATACAGCACCCTTTCTTGATAAAAACACTCCAAAAGATTGGAATACAATGGAATTTTTTGAACATGATAAAGAGTATATATGAAAAACCTAAAGCCAATATTGTTTACAATGGAGTAATCCTAGACTCCTTCCCTCTAAACTCAGGAACAAGACAAGGATGCCCACTGTCTCCGCTCCTATTTAACATTGTCTTAGAAGTACTTGCACGGGCACTGAGGCAAGAACCAGAAATAAAAGGCATTCAAATTGGAAAGGAAGAAGTCAAAATTTCCTTATTTGCAGATGACATGATCCTATACATAGAAAACCCTGAGAGATCTACAACGAAGATTCTAGAACTCATAAATGAGTTTAGTAAAGTCGCAGGTTATAAGATCAATGCGCAAAAATCAGTAGCATTTCTGTACACCAATAATGAGCAAGATCAGGAGGAAATCAAGAAACAAATACCATTCACAATAGTAAATAAAAAAATCAAATACTTAGGAATAAATTTAACTAAAGAGGTAAAGAACTTATACAACGAGAATTATACAAGATTGTTCAAGGAAATCAAAGAAGACCTAAATAAATGGAAGACTATTCCTTGTTCATGGATAGGAAGACTGAACATTATTAAGATGTCTATCCTACCAAAACTGATCTACACATTCAATGCAATCCCAATAAAAATCAACGCAGCATTCTTTAAGGAACTAGAAAAACTAACTATGAAATTTATTTGGAAAGGAAAGAGACCCCGAATAGCCAAAGACATACTGAAAAAGAAAAACGAAATTGGAGGAATCACACTACCTGACTTCAAAACATACTATAAAGCTATGGTGGTGAAAACAGCATGGTATTGGCATAAAGAGAGACACATAGACCAATGGAATCGAATTGAAACCTCTGATATAGAACCCCACATATACAGCCACATAATATTCGATAAACCCACCAAACCCTCTCAATTGGGAGAGAGTGGCCTATTCAACAAATGGTGTCTGGAGAACTGGATAGCCATATGTAGAAGAATGAAAGAGGATTACCATCTCACACCTTATACAAAGATCAACTCAAGATGGATCAAAGACCTAAATATAAGAGCCACGACCATAAAAACCTTAGAAAGCAGTGTAGGGAAACATCTACAGGACCTAGTAATAGGAAATGGATTTATGAATATCTCACCAAAAGCACGAGCAGCAAAAGAACTAATAGATAAATGGGACTTCCTCAAAATTAAAGCCTTCTGCACCTCAAAGGAGTTTGTCAAGAAAGTAAAAAGGGAGCCCACACAGTGGGAGAAAATATTTGGCAATCATATATCTGATAAGAAACTTATAACTTGCATATATAAAGAACTCCTATATCTTGAAAATAAAAAGATAAACAACCCATTTAAAAAATGGGAAAAAGACTTAAACAGACACTTCTCCGAAGAAGAAATACAAATGGCAAGAAAGCACATGAAAAAATGTTCCAAATCTCTAGCTATCAGGGAAATGCAAATCAAAACTACAATGAGATACCATCTTACACCCATAAGATTGGCAGCTATGAAAAAAACAGAAAAATACAAGTGCTGGAGAGGATGTGAAGGAAGGGGAACACTCATCCACTGCTGGTGGGAATGCAGAAGGATCCAACCATTCTGGAGGACAGTATGGCGGTTTCTCAAAAAACTAGCCATAGATTTGCCATATGACCCAGCAATACCACTACTGGGTATATACCCAGCAGAACTGAAAACAAGGACACAAACTGATATATGTACACCAATGTTCATAGCAGCATTGTTCACTATTGCCAAAAGTTGGAATCAACCCAAATGCCCATCAACAGATGAGTGGATCAATAAAATGTGGTATATACACACAATGAAATACTACTCGGCTGTAAGAACAAACACACTACAAACACATGTGATAACATGGATGAATCTTGAGAACCTTATGTTGAGTGAAGCAACCCAGACATTGAAGGACAAATACTACATGACCTCAATGATATGAAATAACTAAGCTGCCCTAGATAGCAAGAGACTGAACGATAGGCTTACAGGAAATCGGAGGGTGGAGGAAGGATATGAGCCGATGTCTGCAGGGGGGCAATTTAAGACGAGAGGGTGGTAAGTATGAACACAAAGAAGAGATAAAATGGGGGCAAGGGGTTACCTTTTGTTGGGGCTTTACGGGTTTGAGGGTGGCTGGCGAGGGACGGTTGGGTAACGGTGCCCAAAAGTGGGGGGAGGGAGGGGTAGCATACAAACACAGGAGAGGGACAGGAGGTGGTGGAGAGTAAAATGCCGAGAAAATCATAACAAAATATAATAAAGAGGGTTACCTGTTTAGAATGCTCGGAGGGGAGGGTCTGAAGCAGGACGGGCTCCTGGGGAATGTCTAAATGCTCATTCTGCCAGAGTGGGTGACACCATGGGGTAGAATCCCAAGTAGTGAGAGTGGGGGTGGCCCCACATCCTGGGGAGGACTGATGCCACCAAATAGAGGGAACTCTATCCCTCGAGAGAAAGGGTGGCCCCCAGGGCATTGGGGCAGTTGAGCAGGTTAGGCCCTGAACACTATTCCATCTATCTCTGGTAGTGGCTCCTCAGGAAACAGAGGTTGGCTGTCACTGTGGGCACCAAGGTGGAAGGGAAAATGGACGCTAAATGTGTGGAACCAAAGTAAATGGGGGGCAAGAGAGGAGTTTCTTGAGAGTACACAAGGATGGATATAAAACATGTAATATTACACCATAACATATAGGAGACGATAGACTGATAATGTAAACCATAATGTAAAACATAGGATAACTAAAAATGTAAAGAACTGTGTATCCTAAAGTATGCACCATAATGTAAGCACAGATATTACCTTGTTAGAAAGCTAATGTCTCAGACTCTGTACATCACTTTAAGTAAATATGATGTGAATAGGGTGTAAGAGTATCGCTGTGGAAGGGAAAAGGTTTTGTGATGGATGTATGGGAGTGCTGTATATTGTATATATGCATTGCTGTGGTCTAGGACTCCTATGAAGAAATGCTGAATAATTAGGGGGGGGGGAAAAAAAAAAGGATAGGATATGGAAATTTTTTCAAGTCAACATTCTTTATCTAAGTTCTTTATTTAACTTTATCCAAGTTCTTTATCTATCCTTTAAACCCATTGCTATATGCCATTCCCTAGTAAGGGACCATGACATTATATTGGGCCTCAAATTTCGGGGAGTTCTGGATCACAGAGTGTTTCAACAATGGCAAAGGAGGAATACTGGTATGGGATACCAATGACAGGTGATATATGGCTGACAGGGAGCTATACAGAACATATGTCCAGGGTGCATGGTAATGATTGGATATACTCATGGTGGCAACAATTGGAAACCACAGCAGGGGGGGTACTGGGTTCCTGGCCAGTGGTGCTCTGTCGTGGTCCCTAGGGGAGCAGTGACAGTCTCCCAGGTACAGCGGCGGGGACCGGGAGGGAGTGAGGGTTCAACGGTGAGCCCCTGATGCTAATGACTATGCTTGTGAGCTGATAAACCTAAAATAAGAACAAGGCCTAGAGCAACATTGTGCCTGGGAATTTCCTCCTGTCAGCCTTCATGTTACTCAAATGTGGCCAGTCTCGAAGCCAAACTCAGCATGTAAATGCAATGCCTTCCCTCCAGCGTGGGACATGACACCCGGGGATGAGCCTCCCTGGCAACGAGGGACCACTATCAAATACCAACTGATGATGCAACTGGAAAAGGACCTTATACGGAAGGTTCAATGCGGATCAGCAGAATATCCATGTCTACATAAAATACCATGACTTTAAAATGCTGTTTGACCTAAAGTAAGGGGGAAATGGAAAGGAGAAATGAGTTTATATGGCTACGAGTTTCTAAAAAAGAGTCTGGAGACTGGCAGAAGGATTGCCCTCATGCACAACTGAGCAGAGTCAGAGAGACAGATAAAGCAGATACAACCCCCAGATAACGGTTCCTTTGAAGGCTAAAGAGACCCATGAGAGTTATGGTCATGGCCGATGGGGTTAACTATCAGGGCAGATGGCCCCTCTTTGGAAATGGTGTGTATGTGTGATGAATCTGGACTCAGATGGGATCTCCCTTCATAAGTCTTTCATGCTAATGTGCCGGAGGTGCAGTTAACGTTGGGGTTTAAGATGTATTTAGGGAATTTGAATCTCTGGACCGACAATGTGATAGCCAGGTCCTGAGCCTCAACAGACTCCAGCACCTACAATCTGATCTATTGGACTTACCACACTCAGCTAAAATGGAGTTGAAGAAGGACAATCACCACACCGTGGAGCCTAGAGTGATTACAACTGAAAATGGGAGGACTGCATCCAGCATCCATGTGGAATCTGAGCCTCCTCTTGACATAGAGGTGCAATGGACACAACCAATCCAATGTCCACATAGAAGAGGTGGCATGGAATTGGGAAAAGTGGACATGGTGGACGATGGGTATGGGGAAGGGCAGGAGAAGATGAGAGATGGAGGCGTCTTTGGGACATGGAGCTGCCCTGGATGGTGCCTCAGAGGTAATCACCGGACATTGTAAATCCTCATAGGGCCCACTGGATGGAATGGAGGAGAGTGGGGGCCATGATGTGGACCATTGTCTATAAGGTGCAGAGGTGCCCAAAGATGTACTTACCAAATCCAATGGATGTGTCACGATGATGGAAACGAGTGTTGTTGGGGGGGGAGAGGGGGGGGTGGGGGGGTGGGGATGAATGGGACCTCACATATATATTTTTAATGTAACATTATTACAAAGTCAATAAAAAAAAAAGGAAAAAAAAAAGAGTATCATAAGAGGATATTTTGAAAAATTGTATGACAACGAGATTGAAAACTTAGATGAAATGGACAAATCCTAGAGACACACAAGCAGCCTACATTGGTGAAAGATAAATTGACAAACTCGATAGGCCAATCACAAATGAGAAGGTTGAATTAGTCATCAAAGCCTCCCTACTAAGAAGAGCCCAGGACCAGATGACTTCACACATGAATCCTACCAAACTTTCTGGAAAGAACTAACACCAATCCTACTTAAAATCTTACAAAAAATAGAATTAAAAGGTACATTGCCTAACTCATTCTATGATTCCAACATCACACTAATACCAAAGCCACACAAAGATGCCATAAGAAAGGAAAATTACAGATAATCACTATAATGAATTTAGATGTGAAAGTTATCAACAAAATATTTGCTAATCATATTCAACAATACATCAAACAAATTATACACCATTACCAAATGAGTTGCATCCCTTGTGTGCAAGAATGTTTCAACATAAGAAAATCAATCGATGTAAAACACCACTTTAACAGATCAAAAGAAAATTCAATCATCACTATAGATAAAGGAAAAGCATTCAACAAAATACTGCACACTTTCCCATAAAAATATCAAAAGATAGGAATAGAAGGGAACTTCCTTCACATGATAAAGTGTAAATATGAAAAACCCACAGTTAACATCATATTAGAGAGAGGGAAGAATAGAAGAGATGGAACATTGGGCATTTTTTAGGTATTAGAATTGTTCTATATGATCTTGCAATGATGGATACAGGACATATTAAATTTCATTAAAATTTATAAAAGTGTATGGTCCAAAATATAAACCATAATATAAATCATTGACCATGGTTAGTAACAATGTTTCAATATTCATACATTGTGGGAAACAAAGGCATGTTGTTTCCATAATAGCAAGTTACCTCCTTAATCACTGAGTCATGCTGTCCTTGGAGATATAGGTGCAGGTCATAAATCTATCAGGGAAATGTAACATTCTGGTGGAACAAGGACTTGCTAGAATGGAATGACCTGAGCAACAAGATTAATGAGTATATTTGTTTCAATAATATAATAGAACATTATGAGCTTCAGTAAATATCTAATTCACTGTGTTAGTAAGAATGAGGTAATAATGGTAATAGTTATGTAGAATAGTTCCTGCTTCTCACAGCCTGTTGGGGTATATAAGCAAGCCTCTGAGATTAATAAATTTGTTTGATGAGCTTGAGGCTTGAATGCTCTCAGATCCCCTGATCCCAATCTCTCTTTGTCTTTCATTCCTGATACCCTTCAAATCTGCAACTCTGACATCTGTTGCCCAATGTGGGGCCCGAAGTAGTGACTGCAGCAGAGATTCTTCCATGACAGAATCGGGAATGTGGAACTGAAAATCTTCCTGAAAGTTTGAGGCGTCCATCAAAGGGTGACTCGAGTCTGACCATACAGTGGTAAGAATTTTAATTAATCCCATTTTCTGCTAGCATCAGAGTATGGGTAATCAACCAGGATGGATGGAAGAATATTCACAGGTATTAAAAACTCTCTTAAATACTGTCAGAGTCTCAGTAAAAACTGCTGATTTACTTGAACTGTTTGCTCTAGTACAAAAACACTGTTATTGGTTTCAGCCACAAGGGAAAAATCTTTTAAATCTTACACAGTGGAAACAAGTAATGAAGGCAGCACTTATAGCATACCAAAAAAGTAAAACTATACCACTGTTGGTGTGGGCTTTAGGACAACTAATTGCAGCAGCCTTAGATCCTTTACAATCTAAAGAAGGAGAGAAAGATGAAATTACTATATTTTCTAAGCCCATAAGTAAATTTGAAATGAAAAAAGTAAATTGGAACAAGAACAGGAACTTGAGGCGAATGGGGAACCATCAGGTTTTTTTTTCCCTCATCCTGATATTAACCCTTGCATCAATGAAAGCTCAGTGAAGTGTCCCAATGAAATATCTTCTGTATATCCAGTACAACCCTCTGCACCTACTGAATTGCCTTCTGTTACTAAGCCTAAATTAGAAAAGTTTTCAGATGTTGCTGATGCTTTGCCTTATGTTAAACAATTATTATCTGCTTTCCCTGTAACATTACATGCAATACCACCAGATACAAAGAATCTGCAAGGGGGTGTCGACTTTCATCCTGGGCAAATACCTTTTAAACTATTGAAAGATTTAAAATGGGCAAAGATACTAAATAAAGTCCTTGTTAGTGAAATCAGGCTTGTAAGAAAACTCTCTGTTAAAGTGTTAACTAAGATAAGGAAACTATTCTGGCAGCAACTCTGCCAACCCCCTGCTGTCTACATGACAATGTAGCTGTGGGCTAGTGGGGTTAATAGAGCTAAGCCACTGAGAAAATGGCAACATTGGTGTTCTGTTTAGTTTCCACGCTAATTCTGATTTGCCCTATTTAATCAAGATAAGAAAATTAGTACAAAATTTTTATAAAGGTTTAAAAAGGAATTTTCAGTTTTAAATCAGTAGTTTACTCCTGAACTTCAAGTCTCAGTATATTCTTACAGAGTAATAATCCAAAAATGTGTGTTGTCTGTCTAAACTGTGAAATAAGAGATTAGCTACATTTCTGCTGCTCAAATTATCTTAACTGATTGCTGATAACTAATAAAAATGTTTCCAAGCACAAGCTTGCATGTTACAGGCAACACGGATTTCAGAAGAAATTTTTTTTAAAAAGTACAATGTAAAATGTGATATAATGGAGAACTTAAAAACAGCTATACCAAGAAAGTAAGAATTATGAGTTAATTGTAAACTGTATGTTTCTGTTAATGTGTAGTAATTGTTTTGTGTTTGTTTGTTCAAAGTCAGTGTATATTATGATACTTCTGGATGGTAATATAAATTAATAAAAATGTTTAAAAAAAGCTCTATTCAAGTGGCCAAAAATTAAATAAGCACTTATATTAATACTTACATTTAAATGTTAATAAGATCTCTACGATGATAAAAGTTGTAAGTCTTGATTAATAAAATTACTATAAGTGTTTTCATAAAAAGTTGTTCTTACCTAGATTGAAATGAATAGTTTATTTTTCTTCACAGGATAAAATGAAAGATGTAAACCTTAAGTTAATATTTTAAAAAGTTAGAAGTTTGTCGAAATGCTGACTGAAATTTTAATGTTTTTTCTAAAAAGTGTGTTTTGTCCTAAAGTGGGATGGATACTTTTCATAAACTTTTGGAACTTAAATGCATGTGGCAAGTTATAGAAAGTATTGTGGTAACTTTAAGTAAAGAAATGTGTTCTGTGAAGGTAATATTTGTCTTAAAATAATATAATTATAATCTATATGGTAATAAATAATTAAAAAGGTTTAATAAAGCCTTGTTTAAATTAAGTTATTTAAATGGCTAATTCCAAAAAATCATTATTAAATAAAAACAGAATTGATAATAATAATAATAAAATGTAATTTTTTAACAGAAAAACTTGTAGGCAGCCAGCCTCCTTGACAACTTACTTCTAGGGGACTGTTTCTAGTATTGCATGCTACTAAGTATTTAAAGTGAAGAAAAAACCTTTAAACTCATCGCTATATTCCATTTTACTATTAAGGGAACCTGGCATTATATTGGGCTTCACTTTTCAGGAAGTTTTGGATCACAGAGTGGTTCAAAAATGGCAGTAGAGGAATACTGGTGTGGGATGTTATTGACAGGTGATATATGAATGACAGGGAGTTATACAGGGCATGTGTCCAGGGTGCATAGAAATGTTTGGATATACTCATAGTGGAAACAATTAAAAACAAGAGCTGGGGAGTGCTGGGTTCCTGGCTGGGGGGCTCTGTCATGGTCCCTAGGGGAGCAGTGGCAGTCCCCCGGGTGCAACGGCAAGGACCAGTAAGAACGATGGTCCAACAGTGAGCCCCTGATACTAATGATTATGCTCATAAGCCTATACACCTGAAATAAGAACAAGGCCTAGAGCAGCACTATGCCTAAGGGTTCCCTCCTGACAGCCTCCATGTTACTCAAATGTGGCCAGTCTCAAAGCCAAATTCAACATGTAAATGCATTGCCTTCCTCCCAGTGTGGGACATGACATCCAGGGATGAGCCTCCCTGGCACCGAGGGATCACTACCAAGTACCAGCTGATAATATAACTAGAAAATGACTTTGAATTAAAGGTTCAAAGTGGACAAGCAGACTATCCCTGTCTACATATAATAACAGGAGTTAAAAATGCTTTTTGACCTAAATTAAGGGGAGAATGGAAAGGACAAATGAGTTTATATGGCTATGAGTCTCTAAAAGAGTCTGGAGGTTGTCAGAAGGATTGCCTTTATGCACACCTGAGAAGAGTCTCAGAGACAGAGAAAGTAGATACAACCCCAGGTATTGGTTTTTTTGAGGGCTAAAGAGACCCACAGGTTTTATGGTCATGGCAGATGGAGCTCACTGTCATGTCAGTTGGCCCTTCTTTGGAGTTGGTGTTTCTGTGTGATGGAGCTGGACTCAGATGTGATCTCTTTTCACAAGCCTTTCCTGTTAATTTACTGGAGTTGTAGTTGGTGCTGGGGTTTAAGACATATCTAGAGGATCTGAATCTCTGGACTGACAATATGATAGCCAGGCCCTGAGCCTCAACAGACTTCAGCTCCTACACTCTGGTTTTTTGGACTTACCCCTCTCAGCTAACATGGAGTTGAAGAATGCCAACCACCACACCATGAAGCCAAGATTGCCTACAAGTGAAAGCAGGAGGATTGCATCCATTATCTATGTTGAATCTAAGCCCCCTCTTGACATAGATGTGGAATGGACACAACCAAGCCAAGGTCCACAGGAAGGAGGAATACAGTAAGGATTAGAGTGGACTTACTGATATTCTATTCATGAAGTATTGTGGTTAGTAATCAAGAAAAGGTGGCATTGGTGTGGAAAAAGTGGTCATGGTGGCTTCTGGGTGCAGGGAATGGGAGGAGGAGATGAGATGTGGAGGCATTTTCAGGACTTGGGGTTGTCTTGGATAGTGCTGCAGGGAAAATTACCGGACATTGTAGATCCTCCCATAGCCCATTGTATGGAACGTGGGAGAGTGTGTGCTATGATGTGGACCATTGACCATGTGGTGCAGTGATGCCCAGAGATGTACTCACCAAATGCAATTGATGTATCATGATGATTGGGGAGAGTGTTGCTGTGGGAGGAGTGGTGGGGTGGGGGCGGTGAATGGGGACCTCATATTTTTTGAATATAATATTTTTTAAAAATGAATAAAAAATTTTAATAAAAAAATAATGTGAAGAAATTTTATTATTTTTAACAAGACTGTTTAGTGTTGATGGTATTATATGTTGTAAGAAGTTTGCCTGGTAACTTAGTATGTAAGATATATTGAATGTGTTTTTATTATTAAGGAAACAGAAAATAATTTTGTCCTAAAATAAAATGATAGGTTATTAAAGGAGAGTAAAATGTGGGACAAGCCTAAATAAATACAAAAAGTGTAGAAGGTCCATGGAAAAGAAATTTTTATGATTAAAGTGAAATAAAATGTGATGGGTCTATCTATAAAATTTTAAAAGGTTTAGTATCAAGTAGTATACTAATGCAAAGTTAAAATTTTGTTCTTTCTCAAAGTCTCTCAAGTCATTAATCTGTTTTGGTAAATATTTTATCCTCAATAATCAGTATACGAAGAAAGTCTGTTTTATCAAATTAGCTGCTTGTGCTTTAACCTCATCATTTCCTCAGTGTTCCAAGAAGGAAAAGTTTTATCTCTTTTAAAGGAACATAACATTCAAAGCTGCTTTCTCAAAATCAAATACTGAAAAGTAACCTTTTATTCCAATCTAATTTTAAGAGATTTTTTTTACCTTGAAAGAAAAATTAAAGTAATAATTAAGTTCATTTGATATGTTATGTCTATTAGAAGGTGTTTAAAAGTGTTATAAAATAACAAGTTTTTTCTTTCCTTTTACCCTCTGTTAATTAAAGTTGTATGAGTAAAAGGTTTCTATAAATGCTTAAGAGTGTATAAAGTTACCAATATTTCAGCATAATATTAAAGAGAAGTACAATGGAGTTAATTATGTTTTTAATTATTATAAAAGAGTATGTGTCACAGAAACAACCTCTTATCATAGATTAAAGTAACAGCACTGTAGTATGCAGCTATCCCAAACACTGCTAGTTTATTGCAAGAAGTTAATGTCCATCTGTGTTGTTATCACTTTGTTTTAAAACTTGTTAAATCTTTCTTTAGTGTCCTCTTAAAGAAGTCAAGCCAGCTGCATTCCTCTATCCGTAAAAAACCCAACAATAGACTTTTGCAGTGCTTTTCAGGGCTATGTGCATAGCCCAACCATCTTGTACAGTTTTTACTGATAGTAGTGGTAATAAAAAAGCAGCATACGTTACTTCTCAAAAAGAACAGATTTGGCAAACTCCTTATTCGTCTGCTCAATGCACAGAGCTTTCAGCCATCATTAAAGTTTTACAAAAGTTTCAAAAACCCTTGAATATTGTCTCTGACTCCGCATATGTGTGTTTAACTGTAGGCCATATTGAAACAACTCGTATTTTTATTACTAATGAATTGTCTCAACTTTTTGCTGACCTTTGAGCCCTCATTCAGCAAAGAAATTAGCCCATATATATTATTCAAATCCGGTCTCATTCTTCTCTTCCTGGTCCTCTAGCTACCCAAAATGCAAGAACTGATTTATTAGTAAAATGTTTGCAAAATGCCAGTAAATATTATGCATTAACTCATATTAATACTAACTTAGACATAAATTTCCTCAATTAACAAAACATCAAGCTCAAGAAATTATTTGCATCTGTCCCACCTGTGGACCCTTAACTACAGTGATGGGGTCTCCTGCAACTTCTGATGATAGTGAATGTAAGTATTGAGGAAGCTGCCAGTAATTACACTTATTGAGCTTATATACCTAACCCCCCATTACTTAGAGTGTTAACCTGGAAAGATCCATTCTTTCATATATATCTGAATAAGACCCATATATTCCCTGGACCAATTGATGATCGATTGCCAATTAAACCCCTGAAGAAGAACAAAGAATCTATAATCTCATATTACCATTTGATTATCAACCCTCATGCATTGGTAACCATCCTTCCTGTATGTATGCTAAAAATCAGGCCATAATTATCTTCAAAAATAATAATACTCAGTTTATTATGACTTTATTTCCCTCTTACAATTTAATCATTACCAAAAATCCTACTTATGCCTGCCCACAAAAAGACTGTAGTGATAAAGAAGGATGGCAAGAGTGTCATATAGGAAGAGGATCTGTTGTTTTTAATGATTCCTATGGAATAGTGTGGGAAAGTGCCCCTATGGGCAGTCCCATTGAATATAATGACAGATTTATTTGGCATGGTCTAAATAGTAAAGGACAACAAAAAATAATTTTTACTAAAAATAATAGTGTTTGGAAACAGAAAGAGAAATGGATCCCTTCTCCATGGTGTAATATTACATCTATACACGAGCAGAAGAATCTGTGGAAAGTTTTTCTAGGAATAGCTCCTACTATAGAATGGATTGGGAATAATAGTAAGAAGGGTCAATATCTGTGTTTAGATCAAATTTATCATTTTCAGTCTTGTGTAAGAGATCCTTCTGTGTTTGTGGTCAGAAAATTAACCATAACAGAGAATGCTCTATTTTATAAAAGTGGGGCTTTGCATACCTGTTTGTCTGAGAACATTTTACAGAATGGAGATTTCATTACAATGGCTTGAAAATGGTGGGGAGTGTGGATCCCAGTGAGACCAAAATGAATTGGGCAATCGTCACCTGACAGCCAACTGCTGTTCCATATGGCATGAGAAATCCTGAAGCACTCAAAGCAATTTTTGGGACTGATAGTAGCTGGCATACTAGGACTGATTGGTGTCATTGCAGCTGCTACTACAGCTACAGTGGCCTTGCATGAGCTGGTGCAGACACAACAATATGTGCATGATTGGCATAAGAATGCTAGTGACTTATGGCATAGTCAAGAACATATTGATGGAGAATTAAACAGTAGAGTTAATGATTTAGAATCAGTGGTTTTACATATTGGAGATCAAGTATATAATTTAAACTTACTTAGGGGATTGAAATGTGATTAGAATGAAAGTAACTTTTGCATTACTTCACTTGCTTATAATAATTCTATGTTTGATTGGGAAAAGATTAAAAATCATTTGATATGTCATAAAGGTAATATGTCATTAGAAATAGAAGAATTACAAAAGAGAATATTAGAAATGTCTCATAATCAAATTGATGTAGCTGATGATAAAGATATCTTTAATGATTTAATTTCTCATTTTAATAGGCTTAATCCAGTAGATTTGTGGAAGTCTCAACATTTTTATCAGCATTAGGAGTACAATTCTGTGTATTAATCCTGTTGCTCATTGTTGTTGCTTGCCTGGGACGAGAAGTCTGTCCAAGTCTGCACCATGTTGACACAATGGGACAAGCTAATAATTTGGTCCTTGCAAAAAAATTGATATAGTTCCCCATGGTCAGAGTGCTTGGCTGGTGGCCAATGACAGGTAAGACTCTCAGAGGAGGGCAACCTAAGACAGGCACAGTCACCCTGACTAAAACAAAAAGGGGGAAATGTGGGGGAAAAAAGGCATGTTGTTTCCATAATAGCAAGTTACCTCCTTAACCACTGAGTCATGCTTTCCTTGGAGATATAGGTGCAGGTCATAAATCTATCAGGGAAATGTAACATTCTGGTGGAACAAGGACTTGCTAGAACGGAATGACCTGAGCAACAAGATTAATGAGTATATTTGTTTCAATAATATAATAGAACATTATGAGCTTTGGTAACTATCTAATTAACTGTGTTAGTAAGAGTGAGGTAATGGTAATAGTTATCTAGAATAGTTCCTGCTTCTCATGGCCTGTTGGGGTACATAAGCAAGCCCCTGAGATTAATAAATTTGTCTGATGAGATTGAGGCTTGAATGCTCTCAGATTCCCTGATCCCAATCTCTATTTGTCTTTCATTCCCGATACCATTCAGGTCTGCGACTCTGACAATACATCAGTTGTACCAAATGCACATTCCACATGTGAAATGGAATTAATAGGGGAAAGGAGAGAGAGAGGATGTTGGGTATATAGGATTCCCCTATATCCTATCCATGACTTTTCCATAACCTAAAGCTTCTTTTAAGATAAAATGAAAAAAAAATCAAACATTGGGGGAATAAATGGAAGACAATGTCATTGTGCATAAAAGACAAGAGATTTTACAGTGATGAAAGACATAATGTCAAAATTACTTTCAAAATTTACAGTGTTTCTTATTCCAAAAACTTTTTAATTTTTGCATTTTATTTCTTATTTTTAAAGCTATCATTTCATTTTCTTATTATTTGTATTTACTTTGTTAGCTTAATTGCAGAAGTTTTGGGTCACAGAATGTTTACAACTATGACGGGGAGGATCATTGGTGTGGAGTGTCAGTGGTGGAATAAATGGGAGGAGGTTCACCTGGGCCATATTTACAAGGCATATGTATGTGTGCAAGTGTTAATGGGGCATGAGTTACCATCTTGGGGAGATCTGCTGCATTTTCTAATGGAACAGCAAGAATTCCCTGAGTACATGAGCATAGAATATTGAAAGAGGACAGTCCTCTGATGAACCCTTGATATTGATGATTGACTTATGAACTCTTACTTTTGAAATTGAAACTTAACCTAGTATTTTAGGAAGCATAAGACTTATCTTCTAAGGGTCAACTTTTTGCTCAGTGTGGCCATTCTATTCCAAACTCAGGATATGAATGCATTACCTTTGTCCCAGTGTGGGACATCACTCCTGGGGATTAGCCTTTCTAGCATGAAGGGATTACTACCAAGCACCAACCAGCAATGCAACTGGAAAAAAGACCTTGACCAAAAGGTGGAAAAGGTAAAGAAAAATGAGTTCAAATGTCTAAGAAACTTCAAAGTGAGTCAGGAGGTCATTCCAGAGGTTACCCTTATGGATATCTCTTCAGGATCTCATTGACTGCCAAATTATATACTACTCAAATAACAGATCTCCTGAGGGTTCTAGAGATATCCTTACACTATAGGTAGGACAGATAATTCAGGAGTTTGGTACCCTGCCAAGGGCCCTTCTTTGGGATTTATTCTACTCAGTGTGACAGAGTTGGACTCAGTTGTGGTTGACCTACAAATGGCTCTTCCACTTCTAACTGAACCTATAGTTAATACTAGAGTTAATAGTTGCAAAATACTTAAATCTTTGGGCTCTCCATGTGCCAGCTGGACCCTGAATCTCAAAAGAGGTGCAATACCTACTCTCCCAGTCTTCGGACTCTCCCAGGACAACTAAAAAGGAGATGATGATGGAGGATGTCCATCCCAAGAAACAGAGAGAGTTTCTAATTGCAAGCAAGATAGTCCCATCCATGTGCCCCATAGGATCAAAGCCCTCTCTCAATTAGAGGTGGAGTGAACATTACCATCCCAGAATTCTCAGGATTGGGGAATGAATGATGGATGAGAGTAGACTTACTGGTATTCTACTATAGAATTATTTTAATTCTAGCAATGGAAGAAATAATATAATTGATGTGGAGGCTGTGACCAATGGAGCTTCTGAGGGAAGAGATATGAAAAATAGGTGTAATGTAGAGACATTTTTGGGTCTTGGAAATTGTCCAGAATAACATTTCAATGAAAGATACAGGCTATTATATATCTTGTCTTAACTTACAAAATTGTGTGGGAGAGATTGCAAATTATAATGTAAATTATAATCCATGCTTAGTGCCATTGCTCCAAAATGTGTTCATCAATTGTAACAAATGTACCACATTAGTGAATGGTGTTGTTAACATGTAAGGTCTAAGGAGCGGGGCATATGGGAATTCCCTATATATTTTATGCAACACTTATGTAATCTAAGTATCTTCAATAAAAAATAACATAAAATAAAGAGAACTACCAATAAAAAAGCTTAATTATAAAACTTAGCCTAGTATTATGTGTTGTTGAAAAGTTACCTCCTGAGGGCCTCCTTGTTGCTCAAATGTGGCTTTTTTCTAAACAAAACTCAGCATATAAACATACTTTCTTCCCCCCAGCATGGAACATGACTCCTGGGGATGAGCTTCCCTAACATTAAGGGAAAATTATGAAGTGCCAACCAGCAATGCACCTGGAAAAAAACACCTTGACCATAAAGGGTAAAGGGTAAATGTAAATGAGTTTTTATAGCTAAGATATTCCAAATTGAGTCAGGAGGTCATTCCAGAAATTAAGCTTATATAATTTTTGGCAGGATTTTATTGACTGCCACCATAAATTTTGCCTCAAACTGCAGGGCTCCTGAGGACTCTGAAGACATCAGGACTGTATAGTCAGGGCAAAAAGGTCCAGAGTTTTGTGCCCTGCAAGTGGGCCTTACCTTGGAATTTATGCTCCTCACTGTGACAGATTTGGATTCATTTGTAGGTTCCCTACACAAGGCTCTTCTGCACCTTCTATTTGAATGTATAGTTAGTACTATACTTGATAAGTGTATGTCCAAGTGTTTTAAATCTTTGGCCCATCCATGTGCCAGTTGGGCCATGAATTTCAGCAGAGTTGCAACAGCCACTCCAGTTCATTGGACTCATCCAGGACAACTAATAAGATGATCATGATGGGCACCTCCTATCCTAAGGTACAGAGATAGTCTGCAACTGTAAGCAAGATAGTCTCATCCATTTTCCCCATGGGATCTAAGCCCCCTCTCAATTAGAGGAAGATGGGAATCACCATCCCCAAATCTGCAAGACTGGGGAATGAACAATGGACTAAAGTAAGCTTTCTATTATTCTACTATAGACTTACTGTTATTCTAGCAATGGAAGAACTTTTATCATTGATGTGTAAGCAGTGGTCACTAGAGATTCTGATGGGATGGAGAGTGAAAAAATGGTGTAACATGGGAGCATTTTTTGGAGTATTCATGATGTTGCAATGATAGATACAGGCCATTAAATAATTTTTTCATAACATAAAATTGTGCAGGATAGAGTGTGAACTCTAATGTAAACTATATCAAGTTATTGCAAATGCTTCAATATGTGTTCATCAATTGTTACAAATGTACTACATTAATGAAAGATGTTGTTAATGTGGGAAATTGTGGGAGGGGGAGGGTGTGGGGCATATAGGAATCAGTTAAAACTTTATGTAACAATTATGTGACCTAAAATACGTTTAAAAATAAAAAAAGATCTATAATATGCTCAAAGAGATGAGGGAAAATAAAGAAAAAGAAGTAAGCGATATCAGGAAATTAATGAACATGCTTAAGAAGATGAAGGAAAATACAAAGAAAATTAGAGTATATCAGGGAAAAATGAATGCGCAATATGAGAATATGCATAAAGAGACATACATTTTTAAAGGAATCAAAATTTCTAGGGGCTTTAGAGGCATCTGGGCATATACACAAAGGAGACATTTCCAGGAATTCAGCATCCTGTCAGTAGGCCTTACCTTGGGATATATAATAACCATCTCCCAAAATTTATTGGAGTCAGAGCCATTTATAATTTTCCTACACGTGGTTTTTATACAACTCTTATAGAACATATAATTAACAGTATACCCACTAAATATGTGCCCAAGAGACTTATATCTTCTAGCTTTTCATATACTAATTGGGCCCTGAATCTCACAGAGTTGCAGCCAACACCTACACTCCAGTTCACAGTACTAGCCCAGGACAACTATCAAAAGGATGTTAATGGACAAAGCCCATTCAAAAAACCAGACAGTATCTATAACTGCAAGCAAGACAGGTCCCCCCATCATCCCCATAGGATCTAAGTCCCCTATCAGAATCAGGGCATTACAATCTCAAAATACTTAGGATTGAGGGAAGAAACAACATAAAGTAAGAATGCTACTGTGGACTGAAGTAGACTTATTATCCTAGTAATGAAGAATTTGTAATATTTATATAAAGGCAGTTCTCAGCAGAGATTCTGAGGGGAGGTTGAGGGAAGAATAGGCGTATCATGAGGAATTTTGAGGACATTGGAAAGTTCTGCATAGGTTTGCAATGACAGATACAGGAAATTATATAATTTTACAAAAACTATGAAATTGTGCAATGCAGAGGGAGGGCACAAAGGTGATGGAGTAAGGAGATCCAAGAGTCCCTTGTCCTACAGGGCACTTAATAATCACCCAGAGCTATTGATAACACCTATTTGGTTGGACTGGAGATCAGAAAAGTATTCTGCAACATTTTTGATAGAATGGAAGGAGGCTGCCCATCTCTAGTGAAGATGCTTGAATAGAGCATTCCTTGACATGGAAGTTGGTGCCCATCCTCCACTGATGTAAGGCTCCTTAGGAGCTATTCCATGGCTGAGTTAAAATTTCTATTTACCAAATATTGGGAGGAAGAGATGATGGGCACTGACTTCAAGTACTGATTAGAAAATTTGACTGACTAAAGTATAATCCAAAAGAAGAGCTAAAGTTTTAATCTGTCCAGTCAAAAGCACCTGAGATCTGCAATTTTATCTGTCCCTAACATGAGGGGGATGCAGAGGTGATTGAAAATCACAGAGATATTAGGGACCAGGTTATATCCACCCAGAGCATATTGTAGCCTTAGGCTAGGCTCCAGTCCCACCTCCAGGGGGGAAGAAATGCAAGGGACCTATACCAGCCTCTCTGGGCAACTGCTTGTACTTTCAGGTGGCACAGACTGGATATTTGAGCACCTGGGGATCCCTCCTTGTCCCTCAATAGGATAAGAAGGAAGCTGTCATCTTAACCTCTCTGAGCAAATGCAGCCACTTTCAGTCTGCACAAACTCTACTTTGGCCACCTGTGGATCCATTGCCACTCATGATAGGATAAGAGCAGGCAGTGATTTCTCAGACTTTCTGGGCAATGGAAAGCACTTTTAGCTTGCACAGACTGGACTCTTGGCCACCTGTGAGTCCACCTGCACACCTCAATAGAATAAGAATAGGCTGATGTTTCCTCAGTGTCTCTGGGCAACTGCAGACTGTATTCCCTCAGACTTTCAGGGCAACTGCAGACAATTTCCGCCCATATGGGTTAGATTGTTTGGTACTCCAGAGGGTTCATTCCCACCCCTGGAAGGGGATGAGTGGGACCAGTGCTATGTCAGTATACATGGACAACTGAAGTGAGTTTTGACCAGAATGACTTACTTTGATGCTCACCTTTGCAGCTCCATCCATGAACCATGAAGGGGAGGAAGTAGCATGAATTTCCATCAGTCAATCTGGACAAATACAGATGGTTTTCATCGTCATGGTTTGTATTACTACACACAGCTGCAGCTCCATCCCTATCCCTGGGAGAGGAGAAAGGCAGGAGAAGCTTCATCAATACCTGGGGCAACATGAACAGAATTATCCTCCACAGTTTACAATACCAACTACATCCTCAGTTCCTACTAAACAGCCAGCAATGGAGAACACTAAAGAAAGCCCTAAACTCAGTTTCTCCAAAAACTAACCATAGATTTGCGGTATGACCCAGCAATTTCACTGCTGGGTATATACACAGCAGAACTGAAAACAAGGACACAAACCGATATATGCACACCAATGTTCATAGCAGCACTGTTCACTATCGCCAGAAGTTGGAATCAACCCAAATGCCCATCAACAGATGAGTGGATCAATAAAATGTGGCATATACATACAATGGAATACTACTCGGCTTTAAGAACAAATACACTACAAACACACGTGATAACATGGATGAATCTTTAGAACCTTATGTTGAGTGAAGCAACACAGGCATTGAAGGACAAATACTACATGACCTCAATGATATGAAATAAGTAAACCAACGGCCTCAGAGAGCTAGAGACTGGAAGATTGACTTACAGTAAATTGGGGGACAGAGGAAGGATATAAGCTGACATCTACATGGGGAAAATCTATGATAAGCTGGAGGTAAGTATGTGTACAAGGAAGGGATAAAATAGGGGCATAGGGATACCTTTGGCTTGGGCTTTGTGGGCCTGAGGGGTGCTAGGGATGGTCGGATGGGTAATATTGCCCAAGAAATTGGGGGGAGGGTAGGGCAACATATGAACATAGGAGAATATCAGGCATTGGTTGAGAGTATAATGCTGAGAACACCTTTTCAAAATATAATTAGGAAAGCTACCTGTTTAAGATACCTAAAGGGGATAATCTGATGTAAGACAGATTCCTAGGGAATATGTGAATGCTCATTTTGCCAGAGTGGGTTATACCATCGGGTAGAGAGACCCATAAAATGAGAGTGAAGGTATACCCACATCTTGGGGAGGACTAATGACATCAAATAGAGGGAACCGGGCTTCACTTTTCAGGAAGTTTTGGATCAACAAAGGCAGTGGAGGAATACTCGTATGGGATGTTATTGACAGGGGACATAGGGTTGACAGCGAGTTATACAGGGCATGTGTCTGGGGTGCATGAAAATGTTTGGATATACTCATAGTGGAAATGATTAAAAACTACAGCTGGGGGGGGTACTGGGTTCCTGGCCGGGGAGGCTCAGCCATGGTCCCTAGGGGAGCTGCGGCAGTCCCCCAGGTGCAGCAGAAAAGACTAGGAAGGAATGAGGGTCCAACAGTGAGTCCCTAATACTAATGACTATGCTTGAGAGCCTATACACCTGAAATAAGAGCAAGGCCTAGAGCAGCAGTGTGCCTAAGGGTTCCCTCCTGACAGCCTCTGTGTTACTCAAATGTGGCCAATCTCAAAGCCAAACTCAGCATGTAAATGCACTGCCTTTCCCCCAGCATGGGACACAACCCAGAGATGAGCCCCCCTGGCACCGAGGGATCACTACTAAGTACCAGCTGGTGACAAAACTAGAAAATGACCTTGAATTAAAGGTTCAACATGGACCAGCAGAATATCCCTGTCTACATATAATAACAGGAGTTAAAAATGCTTTTTGACCTAAATTAATGGGAGAATGGAAAGGACAAATGAGTTTATTTGGCTATGAGTCTCTAACAAAGAGTCTGGAGGTCGTCAGAAGGATTGCCCTTATGCACACCTGAGCAGAGTCTCAGAGACAGATAAAGTAGATACAATCCCAGGTATTTGTTCTTCTGAGGGCTACAGAGACCCACAGGTTTTATGGTCCTGGCAGATGGAGTTCACTGCCATGTCAGTTGACCCTTCTTTGGAGTTGGTGTCTCTGCATGATGGAGCTGGACTCAGATGTGATCTTTTTTCACAAGCCTTCCTGTTACTTTACTGGAATTATAGTTGATGCTGGGGTTTAAGATATATCTAGGGAATCTGAATCTCTGGACTGACTATATGATAGTCAAGCCCTGAGCATCAAGAGACTTCAACTCCTACACTCTGGTTTATTGGACTTACCCCACTCAGCTAACATGGAGTTGAAGAATGTCAACCACCACACCATGGAGCCAAGATTGCCTACAAGTGAAAGCAGGAGGATTGCATCCAGTATCCATGTGGAATCTAAGCCCCCTCTTAACATAGATGTGGAATGGACACAACCAATCCAAGGTCCACAGGAAGGAGGAATACAGTAAGGATTAGAGTGGACTTACTGAAATTCTATTCATGAACTATTGTGGTTAGTAGTCGAGAAAATGTGGCATTGGTGTGGAAAAAGTGGCCATGGTGGCTGCTGGGTGCAGGGAATGTGAGGAAAAGATGAGATGTAAAGGCATTTTCGGGACCTGGAGTTGTCCTGGGTGGTGCTGTAGGAACAATTACCAGACATTATAGATCCTCCCATGGCCCACTGGATGGATCGTGGGAGAGTATGGGCTATGATGTGGACCATTGACCATGAGGTGCAGTGATGCCCAGAGATGGCCTCACCAAATGCAATGGATCTGTCATGATGATGGGGGAGAGTGTTGCTGTGGGGGGAGTGGTGGGGTGGGGGCGGTGGGGTTAAATGAGGACCTCATATTTTTTGAATGTAATATTTTTTAGAAAATGAAAAAAAATTAAAAAAAGAAAGCCTAAACTAAAGAGAGAGACAGTGCCCAGAATATTTACAACTAGTAACCCAGATTCAAAAACACACAAAAAAATTTACAATCCAAACCAAGAATCTGGAATCCATGTCTTAGTCAAAGGATGAAACTAAGTTCCCAGATGATATAAAGTAGTTGAGACAACTAATCATAGATGTTAAAAAAACTCCTAATGAATTAGATGAAATGGCTAAAGAGATCAAGGATGTTAAGAAGACACTGGTTAAGCACAAAGAATTTGAAAGCATACATAGTAAAATAGGCCTCAATGGAATAAATAGTGTGATAAATGAGATTAAAAATACACTGGAGGTTTATAACAGCAGATTTGAGATGGCAGAGTAAAAGTTCACTGAGTTTGAAGATGTCCCCCACCCGGAAACAAATATAAAAGTGAACAAATTAAAAAAATGAATGGAAAAATTCAACAGGGTTTCAGATAACTAAATGACAGCAAGAACCATGCAAATATATGTGTCATGGGTTTTGCAGAATGAAAAAATAAAGGAAAAGTGACAGAAGGGATATTTGAAGGAATAAGGGTGGAGAATTTCCCAGTCCTAATGGAAGACAAAGATTACTAACCCCCTCTTGATACAGATGTGGAGTGGGCACAACCATTCCAAGGTGCACAGGATGGAGGAATAGAGTATGGATTAGAGTGGATTTACTGATATTCTATTCAAGAACTATTGTGATTAGTAATCGAAGAAAATGTGGTATTGGTGTGGAGAAAGTGGCCATGGTGGCCACTGGGTGTGGGGAATGGGAAGACAAGATGAGATGTGGAGGCCTTTTCGGGACTTGGAGTTGTCCTGCATGGTGCTGCAGGGACAATTACTGGACATTGTAGGTCCTCCCATGGCCCACTGGATGGAACATGGGAGTGTGGGCTATGATGTGTACCATTGACCATGAGGTGCAGCAATGCTCAGAGAAGTATTCACCAAATGCAATGAATGTCTCATGATGATGGAGGAGAATGTTTTTATGAGGGGAGTAGTGGGGTGAGGGGGTGGGGGATATATGGGGACCTCATATTTTTTGAATGTAATATTTAAAAAAATGAATAAAAAAAAAAAAACCCTCACTTGCTCTTTCCATTTCCCCTTTTTCTCCAAATCCAAAAAGCAGTTTTTAACACCTGATATTACATGTAGGCTGAGATATTCTGCTGGTCTCAGTTAACCTCTTTGTTCATGGTCTTTTTGTAGTTATATCTTCAGCTGGTGCTTGGTAGTAATCCCTTGGTGCCAGAGAGGCTCATCCCTGGGAGTCATTTCCCACACTGGGGGAAGGCAATGCATCTACATGCTGAGTTTGGCTTAGAGAGTGGCCACATTTGAGCAACATGGAGGCTCTCAGGAGGAACCTTAGGCACCCCACAGCTATAGGCCTAGTTCCTATGTCAGGCATACAAGCTCATAATTGGAGCCATCAGTATCAAGGGCTCATCTTTGGACCATCCATCTTTATTGGTCTTTGCCATTGCACTTGGGGGATTGTTATTGTTCCATTGGGGAATGTGATAGAGCTCCCTGGTCAGGAATTCAACACTCTCTCATCTGTTGTTTCCTACAGAAAGCACTATGAAAATATCCAAACCTTTCTATGTACCCTGTATACATGCCCTGGAGAACTCCCTCCCAAATGTGAGCCCCCCACTAATGACACCCCATACAAGTGCTCCTCCCCTGCCATAGTTGAAATTCTTTGTAATCCAAAACCTCTTCAAAAAGGAAGCCCAATATATTGTCAGGTTACCTTAATAGGAAAATGGAATATAGTGATGGGCTTAAAGGTTAGATATAGAATATACAGAAATTTAGAAAAAATAAATAAAGGAAAAATACACTGGGGCATCAAAGAAATGAAAAAATGAAAAAGTTTTGTTTTTCACATGTTGCGTTTCATCACTGCTACAGGTGTTGCCCGGTATGTATAGTGGCAAGGCAATTTCTTCCATTTCTTCCTCAGTGCCTACCTCCTTTCTTTCTTTTTTTTCCTGATTATTAAGTTTCTTTTGACATAAGTTTTAGGTCACAGTAAATCATATATACAATATATGGAAATCCCATATATCCAACATCAAACCTTTTCTCCCATCCCCAACTGTGATCTTTGTACATGTTCATATTATATTTGCTGCAGCTAATGTATAGATATTGAAATGATAGCTTTGAAACATGGTTCCATTTGGGTTTACGTTATGGTTTATATTTTAAACTATACAATTTTCTAAATTTATAGTTATCTTATGTTTTACATTATGGTTTATATTTTAGCCTATAGACTTTTATACATTTTTGGTGTAATTTCACAAGACCTATATCCATCATGGCATGATCTTGTGGAACAGTTCCATTGCCCCTATAGTTACCATGATTCCATGTATTCAAGACCTCTTTCCCCCAACTTCAGGGCCCTCCATGGCAATCAATGTTCATTACTTGAGCGACCATATTCAGAGATATTTTCAAAAATATTGAGGGCTTGACATACTTGACTGCCCTAACCCATTGGGAGCCACCAATTCTATCAAGAGATACAATTCCCCCTGAGTACGTCAGTCCTCCCCAGGATGTGGGTATACCTTCACACTCATTGTGTGGGTCTCCACACATGATATAAACTACTATGACAAAATGAGCAGTCACACACTCCCCAGAAGCTTTCCCTGTGTCAGATTCCCACCCCCCCTTAAACATCCCAAAGAGGCAACCTTCCTATTACATTCTCTAAATTATTTTCTCAGCACCACAATTTCAACCACATACCTGACAATCTCGCATGATCAAATTTTCCCCCTTACACTCTCCCCAATTTCTTGGGCAATATGACCCATTCTCCCATCCCTAGCACCCCTAAAGCCCAAGCAGCCTCACCCAAAGTTATCCCCATGTGCCCATTTAATCCCTTCCCTATACAAATACTTATCTCCAGCTTATCATAGATTTCACCTAAGTAGGTGTCAGCTCACAAAGTTCCTCTACACTCCAACTATCTTAAAGTTTATCACCCAGTCTTTCACTCTCTGAGACAACTTGGTTTACTTATTTCATATCAGAGAGGCCACGTAGTATTTGTCCTTCAATGCCTGGGTTGCTTCACTGAACATAAGGTTCTTAAGATTCATCCATGTTATCACATGTGTTTTTACTGTATTTGTTCTTATACCTGAGTAGTATTCCATTGTATATATATACCACATTTTATTTATCCATTCATCTGTTGATGCACATTTGGGATGATTCCAACTTTTGGCAATAGAGAATAGTGCTGCTATGAACATTGTTGTGCATATATCAGTTTGTGTCCTTATTTTCAGATCTTCTGAGTATATGACCAGCAGTGTAATTGCTGAGTCATATGGCAAATCTATAGCTAGTTTTTTGAGAAACTGCCAAACTGTCCTCCACAATGACTGGATCTTTCTTCATTCCCACCAGCAATGGATGAGTGTTGCTATTCATCCCTATCCTCTCCATCATTTGCAGTCTTCTGATTTATTGATAGCTGCCAGTCTTATGGGAGTAAGATGGTATTTCATTGTTGTTTTGATTTGTATTTCCCTAATAGCTAGTGATTTTGAACATTTTTTCATGTGGTTTTTCTTTTTGCCATTTGTATATAGTCTTTGGAGAAGTGTTTGTTCAAATCTTTTCCCCATTTTTAAATGAGGTATTTGTCTTTTTATTTTCAAGATATAGGAATTCTTTATATATGCAAAATATAAGTCTCCTATTAGATATATGATCACCAAATATTTTTTTCTCATTGTGTAGGCTCTCTTTTCTCTTTCCTGACAAATTCATTTGAGGTGCAGAAGGCTTTAATTTTGAGGAAGTCCATTTATCTGTTTGTTCTTTTGCTACTCATGCTTTCGGTGTGAAGTTCATCAAGCCATTTTCTATTAAAAGTCCTGTAGATGCTTCCCTACTTTGCTTTCCAAGTTCTTTATGGTCTTGGGTATTATATTTAGGTCTTTGATCCATCTTGAGTTGATTTTTGTATAAATTGTCAGTTGGTAATTCTTTTTCATTCTTTTACATATAGATATCCACTTCACCAGGCACAATTTTTTGAAGAGGCCATTCTCTCCCAGTTGAGAATATTTGGTGGCCTTGTCAAATACAATATGGCTGTATATATGATGATGTATATCAGGACTCTCAATTCGATCCCATTGGTCAATGTTTCTATCCTTGTGCCAATACCATGCTGTTTTCACTACTGTTGCTTTATTGTTTATTTGAAGTCAGTTACTGTGATTTCTCCAATTTCAGTTTTCTTTTTCAACATGTCTTTGGCTATTCAGGGCCTCTTTCCTTTGCAAATAAATTTCATAGTTAGTTTCCCTATTTCACTAAAGAATGCTGTGTTGAATTTTATTGGGATTGCATTGAATGTGTAGATCAGTTTTGATAGGATAGACATCTTAATAATATTTAGTCTCCCTATCCATGAACAGGGAATATTCTTCCATTTATTTAGGTCTTCTTTGCTTTCCTTGAACGGTGTTGTGTGGGTTCTGTGTATAAGCCTTTTACATCTTTAGTTAAATTTATTCCTAGTTATTTGATTTTTTTATTTACTATTGTGAATGGTATTTGATTCCTGATTTCCATCTCTGATTGCTCATTATTGATGTACAGAAATGTTACTGATTTTTGCACACTGATCTTGTAATCTGTCACTTTACTGAACTCATTTATAAATCCTAGAAGCTTTGTTGTAGACTTCTCAAGGTTTTCTATGTATAGGATCATATCATCTGCAAATCGTGAAATTTTGACTTCCTCCTTTCCAATTTGGATGTCTTTTACGTTTGGTTCTTGCCTCAGTGCTCAAGTAAGTACTTCTAAGCCTATGTTAAATAGGAGGGGTGATAGTGGGCATCTTTATCTTGTTCCTGATCTTAGAGGGAATGATTTTATGATTTCACCATTGTAAATGATGTTAGCTTTGTGTTTTTCATATATATTCTTTGTCATGTTCAGAAAGTTCCCTCCTATTCTGAACTTGTGCATTGTTTTTACCAAGAAAGGGTGCTGTATTTTGTCAAGTGTTTTTTATGCATTTACAGACATGATCACGTGATTTTTTTCCTTTAATCTGTTTATATGATGTATTACATTAATTAAATTTCTTATGTTGAAACATCTTTCCATACCAGGAATGAACCCTACTTGTTCATGGTGTATAGTTTGTTTAATGTGTTGTCGAATATGATTAGCAAGTATTTTGTTTAGGATTTTTGCATCAAAGTTCATTAGAGAGATTGGTCTATAATTTTCCTGTCTTGTGTTGTCTTCGTTTGGCTTTGGTACTAGAGTAATGTTGTCATCATAGAATGAGTTAGGCAATTTAACTTCTGTTTCAATTTTTTAAAAGAGTTTAAGCAAGATTTGCATTATTTTTTTTGGAATGTTTTGTAGAATTCACCTTTGAAGCTGTTTGGCCCAGGACTCTTTTTAGTTGGGAAGTATTTAATGACTAATTCTATCTCTTTACTTGTGATTGGTTTGTTGAGATCTTCAATTTCTTCTTTTGTCTATGTAGGCTGCTTATGGGTTTCTAGGAATTTGTCCATTTCCTCTAAATTGTTGTTTTTGTTGGAATATAGTTTTTCAAAGTGTCCTCTTATGATATTCTTTATTTCTATGGGATCAGTGGTGATATCTCCTTTCTCATTTCTTATTTTGTTTATTTGCATCTACTCTCTTTTTTTTCTTTGTTAATCTAGGATATGCATTTGTCAATATCATCTCAAAGAACCAGCTCTTGGTTTTGTTTATCTTTTCAAGTGCTTTCTTATTTTCTATGTCATTTAGTTCTGCTCTGATCTTTGTTATTTCTTTCTTTTTATTTTGGGTTTAGTTTGCTGTTTTTTAACTAATTACTCCATGTGCATTTAATTCTTCAACTTTAGCTCTTTCTTCTTTTTTGATGTATGAATTTATGGCTATAAATATCCCTCTCGGTACTGCTTTTGCTGCATCCCATAAGTTTGGATATATTGTCTTATCAATTTTATTAGTTTCAAGGTAGTTATTAATTTCTTTTGAGATTTCCTTTTTGACCCACTGTTTTTCTAAGAGTGTGTTGTTTATCTTCCAAATCTTGGTGCCAAATCTGAGTCTCTGGCCCTTGCAGTTTTCCAGCTTCATTCCAATGTAGTCAGATAAATTATTTTTTAATCATTTCTATTTTCTGAATTCATTGAGACTTTTTCTGTTCCCTAACATGTGCTCTATCTTGGAGAATGATCTGTGTGCACTTGAGAAGAATGTACATCCTGCTGTATTTGTGTGTAATGTTCTGTATATGTCTATTATGTCCAGCTTCTCTAATATAATGTCCAAAGTCTTTGTTTCTTTACTGATTCTCTTTTGAGATGTTCTGTCCAAAGGTGATAGTGGTGTATTAAAGTTCCCCTCTATAGTTGTAGAGGTGTCTATTCCTTCACTTGGTTATTGCAGTGTTAGCCTCACATATTTGGAGCCACCCTTGTTAGAAGCATAATTGTTTATGTTTGTTCTTTCTTATTGAAAGGTTATCCCTTTCATTTATATGTAGTGTTCATCTTTTTCTCTCACAATTGTTTTGTATTTAAAGTCTATTTTTACTGATGTTAATAGAGCTACTCCTGCCCTTTTTTTATTATTGTTTGATTGTAAGATTTTTTCCAGCCATTCATTTTCAACCTCCTTGAATCCCTGGCTCTAAGATGTGTTTCTTGCAGAGTGCATATAATTGGGTCGTATTTCCTTATCCAATCTTCCAGTCTGAGTCTCTTGACAGGTGAGCTTTATCCATTGCCATTCAGTGTTATTACTTTCAAGGAATTACTTATATTAGCCATATTATCTTTGGATTTGTGTTTGTCATATTCTGTTTGATTTTCTTTTTCTGTTTTTGTCTCTTTAGTTTTTCTTACACTCTCTTCCAACTCTGTCTCTCTTGTATTTTTTCTTTTTCCCTGCAGAACTCCCTTTTTATTTCTTGAAGGGCAGCATTCTTGTTTGCATACTCTCTTAGTTTCTGTTTATCTGGGAATATTTTGAACTCTCCATCATTTTTGAAAGCTAACTTTGCTGGATACAGTATTACTGGTTTGAAATTTTTTTTCTTTTAGTACTTTGACTATGTCATACCACTGTCTTCTTGCCTCCATGGTTTCAGATGAGAAATCAGCACTTAATCTTATGGAGCCTCCTTTGTATGTGATGGTTCTTTTTCCTCTTGCTGCTTTTAGAATTTTCTCTTTGTCTTGAGCATTGGATAAATTGACAAGTATATATCTTGGGGTAGGTCTGTTGGAATTTATGCTGTTTGGGGTGCATTGTGCTTCCTGGACATGTACATCCATCTCCCTTAATAGATTTGGGAAGTTTTCAGGCATTATTTTCTCCAACACCCTTTCTATCCCCTTTCCCTTCACTTCTCTTTCTGAATATGCCTATAATACATATGTTTGCGTGTTTTGCAATGTCATTCAGGTCCCTAAGCCCCTGCTGGATTTTTTCTATCTTCTTCTCAACCAAACATACTATCTGTTTGATTTCATATGTACTGTCTTCCACATCACTTAATCTCTCCTCTGACTCTTCGAGTCTGCTGTTATTTGCTGAGAGTGTATTTTTGATTTCTTGAATTGTGCTGTCCATCACCATCATTTCCATTATATTTTTGCATATGATTTCAATTTCTTCTGTATTTTTTCCAATTGTTTTCTTCAAATTCTTAATCTCTTCTTTCACCAGATCAAATTCATCCCTAACATATGTCTTGAGTTCTTTAATTATTTGTTCAATGTTCTGGTCTTATTCCTGGATTTTAGTTTGTTCATTGGATTCAGCCATGTTTTCCTGATTATTGGTTTGGTTTGTAGTTTTTTGTTGCTGTCTGGTCATCATTTTATCTTGATGGGTTTAGTCAGTTCCTTAGCTTCTTTGTCTAGTTTGTAGTTTAATTAGTTGTTGTTTTTGCATGTGTATTGTCTTCTCTTTGTCAGTTTGTTCTTCTTATTCTATTTCCTTGCTATTGGCTAAGTTCATTTTATTAGGAACTTATTAGTAAATATTATTAGGCCAGAGAAAGCAAAAAGAGTAAGAAAAGAAAATGAATAATAGTAGCATTGATAGTCAATATCAATAGAGGAACCATGTGAGATATAAGAGAATGGCTATTAGACTTATGTAAGGTATGAAGAGTTATAAAAGTAAGAAAAGTAGAGAAGATAAAAATCTGAATATGGGGAGGAATACAGTGTGATTTAAAAGGCCTGTGTGTTCAAGAGAGAGGGAAAGAGAAAAAAGAGGACAATAATATAAAGAGTGAATGTAAGGCAGAAAACAAGACAAAGGCATTAGTAATAAAAAGTCAAAAAAATATAGGGGCATACAAAGAGAGGTGTAATGTAAGGGAAACAATGATGGAGGATAGAAAGATGTAGAGGAAAGAGAATAGTGTTGGTGGCTAAAATTAATACACACAGAAAAGAGTAAATGGAGGATGAGGAAATACAGCAAATGTGAAGCTCTTTCTGCAGCACCTAATGTAAGAGAAATAAGAAATCAAAGAAAGAAAGAAAGAGTTAAAAAAGCGACAAAATGGAGTGGGAAAGTAAGCAGGAAAAAGAAAAAGAGAACTTAAAAAAGAAAGAAAAAAGGGCCTTGAGGGGAGAAAGAGAAAGGAAAAACTAACTAAATACTAGGAAAAGTTTCAAGCAAGGAATCCTGTTTGTAGTTAAATAAAATGCTTAGGGATCTGATGTTCCCCCTGTTCTCCCTTCCTCATTTCCCTCTCTCCCAGGCAGCAGGAAAGCTGCTTGAGAGGTTCAGTGGGAGATTCAAGTGGGTCCTTGTTGAATCAGCTCCACACAGAAAACAATGACTCTTAATTTCCAGAAAGAGGACCCACACCTCCCCAGGAACCCCAAGTACGCTATAGGAGGCTTGGAAACAACTTCTACAGTCCCTCTCCTTTATGTGTGCTATAAGAAGCCTTGTCGATTTTCTGACTCCACCTTCTCCCAGGCCAAGTTTCCCATCCCAGGTTATTTAGCTGAATCAGGCTTTCTCAGCAGATTTGCCACTCCTCTCTTCCCAGACTCTCCCCAAGCCAGCCAGTATGGTCCTTCAAGCACAAGAAAAGAAAAAAAAGAAAAGAAAAAAAAGGGGAAACACTAGAAAATTGAACCCACTCTAGCCAGGCCCCCCTACTACACCCCCCACCAAATCCCTCCCACTCACGGAGTCAGTCCAGAACTGGAGGGCTAAGGCAATCCCGGAACTACAGGAGTGCTGGACTTTGGAAAGAGAAGTCTGGGACTCTGCAGACCAAGGGCAGGTAGGTCCATGGAGCGCAGGCTATGGGGGCTCAGGAGACACTGACCTGAAGACCATGGATCCGGGGACCATGGGTCCTAGGAAAACCACTGCACAACCAACAGTTCTCAGGAAACACCATGGATGCCAGCCCCAGGGGGAAGGGTCCCGCCAGGCCACAGCTTCCAATGTCTGTACTTGTAACCTGCAATTCTAACTTTAGCAAGCACCATCTCTACCACTCTCTCTCCAAGTTGATGTCCACACACCCTCTGCCCTGCAAGGCCCCAAGACAGCCCACTCTGGCAAGACTCCAACCCCGCTTAGCTGCCTCTTCACAGGAGAACCGGCAAGGTGCACTCACTCAGATGCCATCTTGCCCCACCTCCCCCATTCACTTTTAATCTTCTTTCTCTCCCAAACCTCCCCCCAGTTCCAGGGACTGTCATAAACACTCTCCCACCCTAATTGCATGAAAAACCAGTGCCACCCAACCCAAAAGTATTACTGCACCACTATCATAACCTTCCACTATACAACTACACACTTCCAAATTATCATAGCTTTTGCCCATATGGCATTGGCTCACAATGTTCTTCTCCCTTTCTGTCTCCTGTAAAATTGTCTTCCAGACTCTAGGTCTGTGAGTCTGCTTAATTTACTTTATTCATATCAGCTGGTCATGTAATATTTGTCCTTCAGTGTCTGACTTGCTTCACTCAACATGAGGACTTCACAAGTTTTCCATGTTATCCCATGCATTAATACTGCATTCCTTTATAGAGTTGAGTAATTTTCCATTGTACTACAATTTGCTTATCTGTTCATCTGTTGAAGGGCATTTGGTTTGATTCTGACTTTTTGCAGAAAATGAATAATGCTGTAATGGACATTGTTGTGTATATATCTGTTCATATCCTTCTTTTCAGTTCTTCTATGTTTATACCCAGCAGTGGAATTGCTGGATCATATGGCATTTCTATAGTTAACTTTCTGAGGAACAGCTAAACTGTCCTCCTCAATGGCTCTACCATTCTACATTCATATCAGCAATGGATGAGGGTTCCCATTGATTCACATCCTAACACTTGTACTCCTCTGCTTTTTTAACTGCCACTCTAAAGGTTGTAAGAAGACATCCCACTGTAGTTTTGATTTGCATTTCCCTAACTCTTAGTGATATTGAGGATGCTTCCCTGAATTACCTTCCAAGATATTTATGGTATTCACTCTTATATTTAGATCTTTGATTCATCTTAAGTTAATTTTTATAAGGTGTGAGAAGGTGCTCCTTTGTCATTCCTTTGCATATGGATATCCACTTCTCCAAGCACCTTTTGTTGAACAGGACATTCTCTCCAATTTGAATGGGTTTGGTGGCTTTGTGAGTCATCAGCTGACTGTATAAGCAAAAGTCTTTATCAGAAATCTGTTTGGATCCATTGATCAGTATGTATATCTTTGTGCCAATACCATGCATTTTTTTTCCAAATTCTACTCAATTTATTCATTTTTTAAAACGATATTACATTAAAAAATATGAGGTCCCCATTTGCCCCCACCGTCCCCACCCCACCACTCCACCCCCAATAACACTCTCCCCCATCATCATGTCACATCCATTGCATCTGGTGAGTACATCTCCAGGCATCACTGCACCCCATGTCCTGTGTTCCACATCATAGCCCACACTTTCCCACGTTCCATTCAGTGGGCCATGGGAGGATATACAACTTCCGGCAATTGTCCCTGGAGCACCACCCAGGACAACTCCAAGTCCCGAGAATGCCTCCACATCTCATCTCTTCCTCCCACTCCCCACACCCAGCAGCCACCATGGCCACATTTTCCACACCAATGCCACATTTTCTCAATTACTAACCACAATAGTTCAAGAATAGAATATGATTAAGTCCACTCTGATCCTTACTGTATTCCTCCTTCCTGTGGACCTTGGCTTGGTTGTGTCCATTCCACATCTATGTCAAGAAGGGGTTTAGATTCCACATGGATATTGGATGCAATCCTCCTGCTTTCAGTTGTAGGCACTCTAGGCTCCGTGGTGTGGTGGTTGACATTCTTCACCTCCATGTTAGCTGAGTGAAGGAAGTCCAATAAATCAGAGTGCAGGAGCTGAAGTCTGTTGAGGTCAGGGACTGGCTATCATATTGTCAGTCCAGAGATTCAAATCCCCTAGATATATCTTAAGCCCCAGCACCAACTACAATTCCAGTAAAGTAGCATGAAAGTCTTGTGAAAAGAGATCCCATCTGAGTCCAGCTCCATCATGCAGAAACACGAGCTACAAAGAAGGGTCAACTGGCATTGCCGTGAACCCCATCTGCCATGACCACTGAACCTGTGGGTCTCTTTAGCCATCAAAAGGACCAATATCTGGGGTTGTTATCTACTTTATCTGTCTCTGAGACTCTGCTCAGGTGTGCATAAGGGCAATCCTTCTGACAACCGCCAGACTCTTTTTTAGAGACTCATAGTCATATAAACTCATTTGTCCTTTCCATTTCCCCCTTAATTTAGGTGAAACAGCATTTTAAACTCCTGTTATTATATGTAGATAGGGATATTCTGCTGGTCCGCGTTGGACCTTTCATTCAAGGTCATTTTCTAGTTGCATCATCAGCTGGAACTTGGTAGTGAACCCTTGGTGCCAGGGAGGCTCATCCCCAGGTGTCATGTCCCACGCTGGAGGGAATAAATTGCATTTACATGCTGAGTTTGGCTTCGAGACTGGCCACAATTGAGTAACATGAAGGTTGTCAAGAGGAAACTTCTTGGCACAGTGCTGCTCTAGGCCTTGTTCTTTTTTCAGGAGTATAGTCTCACAAGCATAGTCATTAGTATCAGGGGCTCACTGTTGGACTCTCATTCCTTCCTGGTCCTTACCGTTGCACCTGGGGGACCGCCACTGCTCCCCTAGGGACAATGACAGACCCCACTCCCTGGCCAGGAACCCAGTACCCCTCAGCTGCTGTTTTTAATTGTTTCTAATATGAATATATCCAAACATTAACATGCACCCTGGACACATGCCCTGTATAACTCCCTGTCAATCATATATCGCCTGTCAATAACATCCCATACCAGTATTCCTCTGCTGCCATTGGTGGACCACTCTGTGATCCAAAACTTTCTGAAAAGTGAAGCCCAATATAATGTCAGGTTCCCTTACTAGTAAAATGGAATATAGCAATGAGTTTAAAGGTTAGATATAGAATACATATTGATTTGGAAAAATTATACATCCTATTTTTTTCTTTTCTGTTTTCCTAAATATTGAGCTTCTCTTCACAAGAGCCGTAGATCACAGTAATTCGTATATACAATATTCAGTACTCCCACACATCCACCATGAAATCCTTTCCCTTCCACAGCTATATTCTTAAAACTTATTCATATCATTTTTACTTAAAGTGATGTACAGACTCTGAGACAATAGCTTTCAAACAAGGTGACATCTGTGCTTAGGTTGTGGTCCATACTTTAGGATATACAGTTCTAAATTTTTAGTTATCCTATGTTTTACATTATGTTTCACATTATCAGTCTGTCGTGCCCTATATGTTTTTGGTGTAATATTACACGTTTTATATCCATCCTTGTGTTCTCTCGTGAAACTCCTTTTTACCCCCACATTTACCTTGATTCCATCCATTTAACATCCATTTTTCCCTCCCCTTAGGGCACACAGCCACAGCCAATCTCCACTTCCCGATGAGCCAGGTCCAAAGATACTTGCAACAGTGTTCAGGGCCTGTCTTGCTCAACTGCCCTAATGTCCTGGGAGCCACCCTTTCTCTCGAGAGATACAGTTCCCTCTTTTTTGATGGCATTAGTCCTCCCCAGGATGTGGGTCCACCCCCACTCTCACTACTTCGGTCTCTACACAATGTTACAACCCACCATGGCAAATTGAGCATTCAGACATTCCTCAGGAGTTCGTCCTGTGTCAGACAATTCCCTCTGAGCATCCTAAAAAGGTAACCCTCCTAATTATATTTTGATACGGTTTTCTCAGCATTTTACTCCCAGCCAACACCTGACAATCTCCTATGTTCATATGTTACCCCTCCCTCCCCCCAATTTTTTGGGCAATATTACCCATCCCCCCATCACCAGCCCCCCTCAAACCTTCAAAGCCCCACCCAAAGGCCACCCCTTGACCCTGTTTTATCTCTACTTTGTGCTCATGCTTACTGCCAGCTCATCATAGAGTCCACCCCTGCAGACGTCAGCTCACATCCTTCCTCCACCCCCCGATATCCTGTAAGCCTATCTTCCAGTCTCTAGCTCTCTGAGGCAGCTTGCTTATTTCATATCATTGAGGTCATGTAGTATTTGTCCTTCAATGCCTGGGTTGCTTCACTCAACATAAGATTCTCAAGATTCATTCATGTCATCACGTGTGTTTCTAGTGTATTTGTTCTTACAACTGAGTAGTATTCCATTGTATGTATATACCACATTTTATTGATCCATTCATCTGTTGAAGAGCATTTGGGTTGATTGCAACTTTTGGCAATAGTGAACAATGCTGCTATGAACATTGGTGTACATATATCAGTTTGTGACCTTGTTTTCAGCTCTGCTGGGTATATACCCAGCAGTGGTATTGCTGGGTCATATGGCAAATCTATGGTAGTTTTTTGAGAAACCGCCAAACTGTCCTCCAGAATGGTTGGATCCTTCTGCATTCCCACCAGCAGTGGATGAGTGTTCCCATTTCTTCACATCCTCTCCAGCATTTGTACTCTTCTGTTTTTTTCATAGCTGCCAATCTTATGGGAGTAAGATGGTATCTCATTGTAGCTTTGATTTGCATTTCCCTGAGAGCTAGAGATTTGGAGCATTTTTTTATGTGCTTTATAGCCATTTGTATTTCTTCTTTGGAGAAGTGTCTGTTTAAATCCTTTTCCCATTTTTTAAATGGGTTGTTTATCTTTTTATTTTCAAGATATATGCAGTTCTTTATATATGCAAGTTATAAGTCTCTTATCAGATATATGGTTGCCAAATATTTTCTCCCATTGTGTGGGTTCCCTTTTTACTTCCTTGACAAACTCCTTTGAGGTGCAGAAGGCTTTAATTTTGAGGAAGTCCCATTTATCTATTTGTTCTTTTGCTGCTCGTGCTTTGAGTGTGATATTCATGAATCCATTTCCTATTACAAGGTCCTGTAGATGTTTCCCCACACTGCTTTCCAAGGTCTTTATCATCTTGGCTCTTATCTTTAGGTCTTTGATCCATCTTGAGTCGATTTTTGCATAAGGTGTCAGATGCTAATCCTCTTTCATTCTTCTACATATGGATATCCAGTTCTCCAGGCACCATTTGTTGAATAGGCCATTCTCTCCCAGTAGAGAGGGTTTGGTGGCTTTACCAAATATTATATGACTATATATATGAGGTTCTATATCAAAAATTTCAATTTGATTCCATTGGTCTGTGTGTCTCTCCTTATGCCAACACCATGCTGTTTTCACTACTGTACCTCTGTAGTATGTTTTGAAGTCAGATAGTGTGATTCCTCCAATTTCGTTTTTCTTTTCAATACGTCTTTGGCTATTTGGCGCCTCTTTCCTTTCCAAATAAATTTCATAGTTTGTTTTTCTAGTTCCTAAAAGAAGGCTGTGTTGATGTTTATTGGGATTGCATTGAATGTGTAGATCAGTTTTGGTAGGATAGACATCTTAATTATATTGAGTCTTCCTATTCATGAATAAGGAATATTCTTCCATTTATTTAGGTCTTCTTTGATTTCCTTGAACAGTCTTGTATAGTTTTCCATGTATAAGCTTTTTACATCTTTAGTTAAATTTATTCCTACATATTTGATTTTTTTATTTACTATTATGAATGGTATTTGTTTCTTGATTTCCTCCTGATCTTGGTCTTTATTGGTGTACAGAAATGCTACTGATTTTTGCGCATTGATCTTATAACCTGCGACTTTAATAAACTCATTTATGAGTTCTGGAAGCTTTGTTGTAGACCTCTCAGGTATTTCTATGTATAGGATCATGTCATCAGCAAATAACGAAATTTTGACTTCTTCATTTCCAATTTGAATGCCTTTTATATCTGGTTCTTGTCTCAGGCTTGAGTAAGTACTTCTAAGACAACGTTAAATAGAAGGGAAGACAGTGGGCATTCTTGTCTTGTTCCTGAGTTTAGAGGGAAGGATTCTAGGATTTCTCCATTGTAAACAATGTTGGCTGTAGATTTTTCATATATACTCTTTATCATGTTCAAAAAATTTCCTTGTATTTCGATCTTTTGGAGTGCTTTTATCAAGAAAGTGTGCTGTATTTTGTCAAATGCTTTTTCTGCATCTGTAGATATAATCATGTGAATTTTTTCCTTCAATCTGTTTATATCATGTATTATATTGATTGATTTTCTTATGTTGAGCCATCCTTGCATACCTGGAATGAATCCCACTTGGTCGTGGTGTATAATTCATTTAATGTGTTGTTGAATACGATTAGCAAGTATTTTGTTAAGTATTTTTGTGTCTAGGTTCATTAGAGTAATTGGTCTGTAATTTTCGTTTCTTGTGGTGTCTTTGTTTGGCTTTGGTACTAGGGTAATGTTGGCATCATAGAAGGAGTTAAGCAATGTTCCTTCTGCTTCAATTTTTTGGAAGAGTTTCAGCAGGATTGGTGTTAATTCTTTCGGGAATGTTTTGTAGAATTCACCTGTGAAGCCATCTGGCCCTGGGCTCTTCTTAGTTGGAGGTTTTTAATGACTGTTTCTATCTCTTAACTTGTGATTGGTTTGTTGAGATCATCAATTTCTTCCTTCGTTAATATCAGCGGCTTAAGTGTTTCTAGGAATTTGTCCATTTTCTCTGAATTGTCATTTTTGTTGGAATATAGTTTTTCAAAGTATCCTCTTAAGGTAGTCTTTATTTCTGTGGGGTCAGTGGTGATATCGACTTTCTCATTTCTTTGTTAGTCTCACTGAAGGTTTTCAATTTTGTTGATCTTCTCAAAAATCCAGCTTGTGGTATTGTTTATCTTTTCAAGTGCTTTCTTACTTTCTATTTTACTTTCTATTTCTATTTCTGCTCTTATCTTTGTTATTTCCTTCCTTCTTCTTCCTGTTGGATTACTTTGTTGTTTTTTTTCTAATCCCTCCAAATGTGCAGTTAGTTCTTCAATTTTTGCTGTTTGTTTTTTTTTGATATATGAATTTATGGCTATCAATTTCCCTCTCAGTACTGCTTTTGCTGCATCCCATAAATTTTGGTATGTTTTCTTATCATTATCATTTGTTTCAAGGTAGTCATTGATTTCTTTTGAGATTTCCTCTTTACCCACTGTTTTTCTGAGAGTGTGCTGTTTAATTTCCAAATCGTGGTGTGAAATCTGGGCCTCTGACCCTTGCAAATTTCCACCTTCACTCCACTGTGGTCAGAGATATTATTTTGTATGATTTCTACCTTTCTGAATTCATTAAGCCTTTCTTTGTGGCCTAGAACATGGTCTATCTTGGAGAATGATCCATGTGCGCTTGAGAAAAATGCGTATCCTGCTGTGTCTGGGTGTAATAATCTATATATGTATATTAGATCCAGGTCCTCTAATATACTGTTCAAATATTTTGTTTCTTTAGTGATTCGCTTTTGAGATGTTTTGCCCAGAGTTGATACTGTTCTATTAAAATCCCCCACTATAATTGTAGATGCATCTATTCTTTCACTTAGTTTTTCCAGCATTTGCCTCACATATTTAGAGGCGCCCTTGTTAGGAGCATACATATTTATGATTGTTCGATCTTCTTGACAGATTGTCCCTTTCACTAATATGTAGTATCCTTCTTTGTCTGTCACAATTGTTTCACATTTAAAGTCTATTTTGTCTGATATTAATGTAGCTACTCCTGCCTTTTTTTGTTTATTGTTTGCTTGTATGATTATTTTCCAACCATTCACTTTCAGCCTCCATGAGTCTCTGTGTCTAAGATGTGTCTCTTGTAGACAGCATAGAGATGGGTCATATTTCCTTACCCAAAGTCCCAGTCTGAATCTTTTGATAGGTGAGTTTAATCCATAGACATTCAGTGTTATTACTTTCAAGGACTTATTTGTGTTAGGTATATATTGATTGGATTTGTGTTTGTCATATTTTGTTTGCTTTTTTCCCCCTTCTCTTTTTGTCTTCTTTGTTGCTCTTACACTCTCCTCCAACTCTGCCTGTCCTGTTTTTTCCTTTCTTCCTGCAGAACTCCCTTTAGAATCTCTTGAAGGGGAGGTTTCTTGTTGGCATACTTTCAGTTTCTGTTTATCTGTGAATATTTTGATCCCTCCATCAATTTTGAATGCTAGTTTAGCTGGGTAGAGTATTCTTGGTTGGAAATATTTTTCTTTTAGTCCCTTGACTATATCATACCACTGTCTTCTTGCCTCCATGGTTTCAGATGAGAAATCAGCACTTAATCTTATGGGGCTTCCTTTGTATGTGATGGTTTTCTTTTCTCTTGCTGCTTTAGAATTTTCTCTTTGTCTTGAGTGTTGGGTAATTTGACAAGTATATGTCTTGGGGTGGGCCTGTTGGGGTTTATGACGATTGGGGTGTGCTGTGCTTCTTGGATATATACTTTTGTCTCTTTCAGTATATTTGGGAAGTTTTCAGCCATTATTTCCTGCAACGCTCCTTCTGACCCCTTTCCCTTCTCTTCTCCTTCTGAGATGCCTATAATACATATGTTTGAGCGTTTTTGCATTATCATTCAGGTCCCTAAGTCCTAGCAGGATTTTTTCTATCTTTTTATCGACCAATTCTACTATCTGTTTGATTTCTGATGTACTGTCCTCCACATCACTAATTCTCTGCTCTGCCTCTTCTAGTCTGCTGATATTTGCTGCAAGTGTATTTTTGATTTCTTGAACTGTGGTGTTCATTACCATCATATCTGTTATCTTTCTGCATATGTCTGTAATTTCCCTTCCAAGTGTTGTCTTCATGTTGTTAATCTCTTCCTTTACTTCATTAAATTTGTCGGTGATAAATGTTTTGAGATCTTTCATTACTTGTGCGAAGTTCTGCTCCCCTTCCTGCTTTTTAGTTTGTTCATTGGATTCAGCCATGTTTTCCTGATTACTGGTTTGGTTTGTAGATTTTTATTGCTGTCTGGTCATCATTTTATCTTAACGGGTTTAATCAGTTCCTTAGCCTCTTTGTCTAGTCTTGGGGATTAATTATCTGTTGTTTTTGCGTAAGTGTTATATCTTCTCTTTGTCACTTTGTTCTTCTTATTCTAATTTCTTATTGCTGGTCGAGTTCATTTTAAAGGAAAGTATTAGGGCCAGGGAAAGGCAATTATTTAAGCAAGGAAAAAGTGTAAAGTAGTATTGGTGACAAATGTTAACAGAATACCTATATGAGATCTGGGAGGATGGATATTAGATTCCTGTAAGTTGTGTAGAGTTATAGCAGTAGGTAGAGTACCTATAATGAGGTGGTTGATTGAATATGGGAGGACTATGGTGTGAATTAAAAAGCTAGTATTTTCATGAGAGAGGGAAAGAGAAAAGAAAGACAATAGTTTCAAGAGTGAATAACAGACAGTACACAAAACAAAAGTATTAGAAATTAAGATTTAGACACTTTGTGCATCAAAGAATTGGAGGTGGAATATAGGAGAGACAGTAGATGATGGAGAATATCAAGATGTAGTGGAAAGGGGATAGTGTAGGTAGCTAAAATCAATTCACACAGAAATGAGGCAGTGGAGGTTGAGGAAACCCAGCAAATATGAGGTGTTCCCTGTAGCACCTATTGTGTAATTAAGATAAAAGAAAATAAGAAGAAAATGAGGGACAAGAGAGAGAGGAAAAAAAAGAGAAGAAAAGAAGAAATAAAAAAGGGGTGGGTAAAGGGCGGGGAACCGTTAGGGAAAAGAAAAAAAAGATATACACCAACCACAACAGCAACAACAACAACAACAAACACCTAAATAACTGAAAAGAAAGACTTTGGGGGATATGCTGGGAGAAAAGACTAGGGGATAATGCAATGTTAGCGACAAGGACATTAAAAAAAATAAAAAATAAAAAATAAAATAAAACTAAAAACAAAACAAACAAAACAAAAAAGAAAAAATGCAAACGTTGAGGGCTAGGACATTGAAGGACCTCAGATGGACCTCAGGGCGTGATGGATACAGGAATGAAAAGTTTGAGATATTGAAGACTCAAGAGGTGTGAGTCTCTGGGGTGTGGGCCACCAGGGTTTAGGGGACTCAGACCTGGCAACCTCAAGTCCAGTTAACAGGGAGCCTGGGAGCACCGCCATGCAACACAGCCTTCAGGGATCCCCGCAGCTTTGTGCCAGCCCTAGGGGTTAGGTCACATCCGCAAGCTCTATCCTGTGTGTCTGTACCCCACAATTCACTCACTCACTGGGGTCTATTCTGTGGATGTATCACCAATTCGACTTCAGGACCCCTCCCACCCTGTAAGCCCCCGGAATGGTCACCTGGGGGTGCCTCTACACTGCAGCCAATTTAATGGCACAGATCAATAGCCAGGCCCGGGGGTGGGGCTCCAGCCAGAAATGCTGATAACAGAGTCCAAAACCGAAATTCCCATGCTTCGCAAAATAGTCCCCTAATCGGCTTCCAGACGTCTCCCACCCTTCCAGACCCTGGTGGCGTCTCTTTATTGCTATCAATATAAGTCCACTGCAGAGTAGCAGCCGGGCTCATGAGGGGCGGGGCTCTACGCAGAAGCACTATTATTTGTGTCTGCAATCAAAAATTACCCTGCTTCACAAGAAAATTCCTGTTTGTCTCCCCAAATCAGTCTGCAAAGGTCTCCTGTCCTGTTAACCCCCCAATAGGCCACTCAGGGCTTATGAATTCTGCAGTACCACAGAGCCTCCAGAAAATGCTGCTGCAGTGCTGGTGCCACAGCTCTGCCCACCCCAGGAGGAAGCATCCCACACACAGCCCCGACCTCCATGTATTAGAATCTCAATTATATTTTATAGACAAATTTTCTCTGTTACCTCCCCACCAAATCGATGTCCAGACACCTCTTGCCCTGCAAAATTCCTGAAACAGCCTGGTCCCGAAGAACCTCCAGTGCTGCCCAGCCACCTCTTTGCAGGAGATATTATCAGGTATGCTCATTCAGCCACCATCTTGCCCCGCCCTCTACCATGCATTTTTGACCACTGTAACTTTATAGTATATTTTAAAGTCAAGTATTTTTATTACTCCAATTTGATTTTTCTTTTTCAATATATCTTTAGCTATTCTGGGCCTCTTACCCTCCCAAATAGTTTTCATAGTTTGCTTTTTCAATTCACTAAAAACTGTGGTGATTTTTATAGGAATTGCATTAAATCTGTAGATCAGTTTTGGTAGGATAGACATCTTAATGAAGTTCATTCTTCCTATCCATGAACAGGATACATTCTTCCATTCATTTAGTTCTTCTTTGATTTCCTTTAAGAGTATTGTGTAGTTTTCTGTATATACATCATTTCTATCTTTAGTTAAATGTATTCCTAAGTATTTGATTCATTTAATTGTTATTACAAATGAGATTTTTCTTCTTGAGTTCATTCTCAGATTGCTCATTATTGGGTTACAAAAGGACTACTGATTTTTGCATGTTAATCTTATAACCTGCCACTTTAGTGAACTCATTTATAAGCTCTGGAAGCTTTGACATATATTCTTCAGGATTTTAGAGGTTTAGAATTGTATCACCTATAGATAGTGAGATTTTTACATTTTCCTTTCTATTTTTTTTTACACTTTTTAAATTAAAGTTAATGGATCACAAAGAACGTTACATTAAAAACAAAAAAACACAAATAAATAAGAAGTTCCCATATAATCTACTCCCCACCCCCCACCCCATCATTTTTGTAAATTGTATTTTTGAAGATATATATATCACAAAATGTTACATTAAAAATATAACACGTTCCTGTATACCCCCTCACCCCATTACTCCCACACCAACAACCTCCCCCATCACTGTGGCACACTCATCACTCTCAGTGAACCCATTTTGGAAAAGTGCCGCACCACATAGATAATAGTTTACCCTATAGTTCACACTCTCCTCCAGTATGTTCAGTGGGTTATGGCATCTGACCCTGTAATATCATTTAGGACAACTCAAAGTCCCAAAAATGCCTCCACATCACATCTCTTTTTCCCTCTCCCTGCCCTCTGCAACTATTGTGGATACTTTCTCCACCTCAATGCTATAATTTCTTCTATTACAATAGTTTTTAGTAGAACACCAGTTAGTCCACTTTAATCAATATTTTATTCCTCCATTTTGTGGACCCTTGGATTGTGATGTTCACTCCACCTCTAGATCAAGGGGGCTTAGATTCCACATGGATGATGGATGCCACTCCTCTGCTTGCAGTTTTTGGCACTCTTGATTCCCTGCTGTGGTGGTGGGCTTTCTTCACCTCCTTGTTAGATGACCTGGGTATGTCCAATGAACCAGTGAGTAGGAGTCACAACTCTGCTGAGGCTCAGCACCCAGCTGACACATGGTCTGTCAAGAGATTCAAGTTTGCTGGGCATGCATGATTCCTAGCAATAACCACAGTAAAAGTGACAGAAGAGACATGTATAGGAAGGTCACATCTGAGTCCATCTCCATTACAGTCAGGAGCACAAATTCCAAAGTAACGCCCTCAGACATGGCACAGAACTCCAAATCCATCTGCCATGACCATATACCCTGTGGATCTACATAGCATTCAGGAAAATCAGCAGCTAGGGTTGTATCTACTTTGTCTCTCTCTGGGTCCTGTTGAGGTGTGCATAAGCATGACTTCTCTGATGACCTCTCAAATCTTTTTTGAAGACTCTTAGGCATATAAATTTATTTGTCTTTGTCATTTCTTTTATTCAAGGCCAAAAACAATATTCAACACTTGATCCACATGTAAGCTGAGATATTCTGGTGGTCTGAATTTACCCTTTTATTCAAGAACTTTTTAAGTTGCATCACCAGTTAGTGATTGGTAGTAGTCACTCAGGACAAGTAGTCATTCAGCACCAGGGAGGCTGATGCCCAGGAGTCATGTACCATGCTGGGGGGAAAGTAATTTACATGCTGAGTTTAGCTTAGAGAATGGCCACATGTGAGCAACATGGAGACTTTCAGGAGGTAACTCTTAGGCATCCTGCAGCTCTAGGCCTAGTTTATATTTCAGGCATACAGGCTCATAAGCATAGTTATCAGTATCAAGGGCTTATTACTGGACCATCATTCATGTTGGTCTTTTCCATTGCCCTGGGGGATTATTGTTCCATTGGGGAATGTGACAGAGCTCCATTGGGTAGGAAGTCAGTACTCCCTCAGTTGACATTTGTAACTGTAACAACTATAAAAATGCTCAACATATATCAGAACATTTTTATGTCCCCTATATATGTGACCTGGAGAACTCCCCCTCCACTCTTGTGCTGCCCATCAATAACAGCACATGCCAACATTCCTCTCCTGTCATAGTTGTACCACTCTGTGATCCAAAACTTCTTCAACAATTCAGCCTAATATATTGGCAAATTCAATTAATATGAAATTGAAATATAGTGATGGGATTAAAGTTTAGAAATAGAATAAATAATAATTTAGAAATACTAAAATAAATTAAAAATAAATTGGTGTATTAATAAAAAGAAAAACATTATAAAGTTTTGTATCAAACATTTTACCTTTCATCACTGTAACAGTTGTTGCCCTGTATGTACAGGTGCAAGGCACTTTCATTTCTTCCTCAGTGTCTACTTCATTTTTTCTTTTTCTAATTTTAAAATTTTGTCCTCAAAAAAGTTTTAGATCACAGTAATTCACATACACAATATAGGGACTCCCATATATCCAACATCAAACCCTTTTTCCTTTCCCCAGCCATGATCTTTTTACATGTTCATGTTATATTTGCTGCAACTGATGTACAGATTTTGAAACATAGCTTCCAAACACGGGTCCATTTTGTTTTTACATTATAGTTTGTATTTTAGACTGTACAAATTTATAAATTTTTATGTTTTACACTATGGTTTACATTTTAGCTTACAGACTTTTATACTCTTTTGGTGTAATTTAATATGTCCTATAAACATTATTGCATGATCTATTGGAGCACTTCCATTGCCCCCCAGTTGCCTTGCTTCCATCTACTTTATACCTCTCTCCCTCTCCCTTCAGGGCCCACAGTGACAATCAATCTTCACTACTTGAGGGACCAGATTTACAGATACTGTAACAATGCTGAGGGCTTGATATACTAGACTGCCCTAACTAATTGGGAGCCAATGACTCTCTCCACAGACACAATTCTCTCTATTTGGGAACATCAGGTCTCCCAAGGATGTGGATACATATTCACATGCATTGTATGGGTTCCACCCAATGATATAACACACTATGAAAAAATGAGCACTCACATACACCCTAGAAGCTTGCCCCCGTACCAGATGCCCAACCCTTAAGCACATTAAACACTTATTCCTTCCTTATTATATTTTCTAAAGAGTTTTCTCAATATTATAGCTACCAACATATGCTTGACATTCTCCCATATTAAAATTTTCCCCCAGCCCTCCCCTCCAATTTCTTGGATCATCTGATCTATCCCCTCAACCAGAGCCTCCCTAGCCCCCAAAGCACCATGCAAATGTGTCCCTATGCCCCCATCTTATCTCTTCTCTGTACAAATTCTTACCTCCAACTTGTCATAGACTTCACCCATGTAGGTGTCACCTCGCAACCTTCCTCCCCCCCACCAATTCCTTTAATCCAGTCTTCCAGTCTCTAGCTCTCTGAAACAGCTCGGTTTCCTTTTTTCATATCAGAGAGGACATATATTATTTGTTCTTCAATATCTGGCTTGCTTCACTCAACATAAGGTCCTGAAGATTCATCCTTGTTATCATATGTGCTTATACAGTATTCCTTCTTATAGCTGAGCAGTATTCCATTGTATGTATATTTCACATTTTATTTATCCATTCATCTGATGATGGGCATTTAGGTTGATTTGAACTTTTGGCAATAGTGATCGATGCTGCTATGAATATAGGTGTGCATATATCTGTTTATGTCCTTGTTTTCAGTTCTTCTGGGTATATAACCAGATATGGAAGTGCTGGGTAATATGGCAAATATATAAATAACTTTTTGAGAAATGCCAAACTGTCCCCCAAAATGACAGGGTTCTTCTGTATTCCCACCAGCAATGGATGAGTGTTCCCATTCCGCCACATCCTCTCCAACACTTGTAGTCTTCTGTTTTTTTAATAGATGCCAGTCTTGTGCGAGTAAGGTGGTATCTCATTGTAGTTTTGATTTGCATTTCCCTAATAGTTCGTGATTTTGAGCATTTTTCATGTGTTTTTAGCCATTTGTACTTCTTCTTTGGAGAAAAATCTGTTCAAAAATTTTCCTGTTTTTTAAATGGGTTGTTTGTCTTTTTATTTTTGAGATGAGTTGTTTATATATGCAGAATATAAGTCTCCTATCAGATATATGTTTATAAGCTTACCATATATTTTCTCCCAATGGGTAGGCACTCTTCTCACTTTCTTGACAAACTCCTTTGAGGTGCAAAATGCTTTAATTTTGAAGAAGTACCATTTATCTATTTGTTCTTTACTGCTCATGTGTTGGGTGTGAAGTTCATGATACCATTTCCTATTACAAGATCCTGTAGATGCTTCCCTACATTGTTTTCCAAGGTCTTTATGGTCTTGGCTCATACATTTAGGTCTTTGATCCATCCTGAGTTGATTTTTGTATAAGGTGTGAGCTGGTAATAATCCTTTCATCTTTTTCATATGGATATCCAATTCTCTAGGCACTATTTGTTGAAGAGACCATTCTTTCCCAGCTGTGTGGGCTTGGCAGCCTTGTCAAATATCAGCGGAGTGTATATTTTAGGATCTATATCAGAATGCTCAATTAAGTTCCATTGGCCAGGGTGTCTATCCTTGTTCCCATACCATGCCATTTTCACTACTGTAGCTTTGTAGTATGTTTTGAAGTCTGGGAGTGTGATTCCTCCAGGTTCATTTTTCTATTTCAATATGTCTTTGGCTATTTGGGGCTTTTGTCCTATATAAATAAATTTCATAGTTTTTCTAGTACATGAAAAAATGCTGCCTTGACTTTTATTGGGATTGCATTAAGTCTGTACATCACTTTTGGTAGGATAGATTTCTTGAAAATATTTAGTCTTCCTATCCATGAACAGGGAATATTCTTCCATTCATTTAGGTCGTCTTTTATTTCCTTGAACAGTGTTGTTGCAGGTTCCCATGTATATGTCTTTTACATCTTCAGTTAAATTTATTCCTAGGTATTTGATTTTTTTTTACTATTATAAATGGTATTTGTTTTTTGATTTCCTCCTCAGATTGCTCATCCTCAGTGTTCAGGAATGCTACTGATTTTTTTCATTGTTCTTATACTGTGTGTCTTTACTGAACTCATTTATAAGTTCTAGAAGCTTTGTTGTAGACTTCTCAGGGCTTTCTATGTATAGGAACATGTCTTCTGCAAATAGTGAAATTTTGACTTCTTCGTTTTCTATTTGGATCACTTTTATATCTGGGTCTTGCTTCAGTACTTGAGCAAGTACATATAACATAATTTTAAATAGAAGGGATGATAGTTGGCATCCTTGTCTTGATCCTGATATTAGAGGAAAAGATTTTAGGATTTCACCATTGTAAATGATGTTAGCTGTGTGGTTTTCATATATATCCTTTATCATGTTCCAAAAGTTTCCTTCTATTCCTACCTTTTGCAGTGTTTTTATCAAGAAAGGGTGATGTATTTTTCAATTGTTTTTTTCTGCATCTATAGATATGATCATGTGTTTTTCTTTCCTTCAATCTGTTTATGTCATGTATTACATTATTTTTCTTATGTTGAACCATACTTGCATACCAGGGTTGAAAATTACTTGGTCTTGTATAATTCATTTACTGTGTCGTTAAATATGATTAGCAAGTATTTTGTTGAGGATTTTTACATTTAGGTTCATTACGGAGATTGGTTTGCAATTTTCCCTTCTTGTGGTGTCTTTGTTTCGCTTTGGTATTAGGTTAATGTCCACATCATAAAATGAATTAGGCAATGTTCCTTCTCTTTTGCTTTTTTGGAAGAGTTGAAACAAGTTTTAGTTTAGTTCTTTCCAAACTGTTTTGTAGAATTCACTTGTGAAACCACCTGGCCCAAGGCTCTTCTTAGTTGGGAGGTTTTTAATGACTGATTCTATCTCTTTGCTTGTGACTGGTTTGTTGAGGTAATTGATTTCTTCTTTCATCAATGTAGACTGCTTATGTGTTTCTAGGAATTTGACAATTTCCTTGAAATTGTCTGTCTTGTTGGAATATCATTTTTCAAATTATCAGATTATGAGAGTCTTTATTTCAGTGGAGTCAGTGCTGATAACTCTTTTCTCATTTCTTATTTTGTGTATTTGCATCTTCTCTTTTCTTTGTTAGCCTAATGAAGGGTTTGTCAATTTTATTGAGCTCCTCAAAGAATCATCTCTGTTTTGTTTATTTTTTAAGTACTTTCTTATTTTTCTATTTAATTTGCTTCTGTACTTCTCTTTGCTATTTCTTTATTTTTTTTCTTTATTTGTGTTTACTTTGTTCTGTTCTTACTAATTCCTCCAATTTTGCAGTTAGTTCTTCAATCTTAACTCTTTCTGCTTTTTTGATGTATGAATTTATGGCTATAAAGTTCCCTCTCCTGACAGCTTTTGCTGCATCCCATAAATTTCTATATGTTTTGTTATCATTTTCATTAGATTCAAGGTAGTTTTACTTATAGTGTGGTTTTTATCCTGTATATCTTGATGCCAAATCTGACTCTCCAGCCCTTGCACGTTTCCAGCTTCATTCCACTGTGGTTACAGAAGGTATTTTGTATTATTTCAGTCTTTCTGAATTCATTGAGACTTTGTGGCCTAGCATGTGGTCTATCTTGGAGAATGATCCATGTGCAATTGAAAAAAATGTATATTCTGTTAAATTGGTGTAATATTCTGCATATGTCTACAAGGTTCAGCTCCGCTAATATATTGTTCAAATTCTTTGTTTCTGTATTGATTCTCTTCTGATATGTTCTTTCCAAAGATAGTGGTTTGTTAAATTTCCCCACTATAATTGTAGAGGCATCTTTTCTTTCACTTTGTTTCTCTAGCGTTTCCTTCATGAATTTGGAGGCACCCTTATTAAAAGCATAATTTTTTTATCTTACCCATATTTCACCATAATTTATGTTTTATTTTAATTTTTATTCATTTTTTAAAAATATTACATTGAAAAAATATGAGGTCCCCATTCACCCCCACCGTTCCCAACCCACCACTCCCCCCACAGCAACACTCTCACCCATCATCATGACACATCCATTGCATTTGGGAGTACATCTCTGGGCATCGCTGCATCTCATGGTAATGGTCCACATCATAACCCATACTCTCCCACATTCCATCCAGTGAGCCATGGCAGGATCTACAATGTCTGGTAATTGTCCCTGCAGCACCACCCAGGACAACTCCAAGTCCCAAAAATGCCTCCACATCTCATCTAATCCATCCATTCCCCACACCCAGCAGCCACCATGGCCACTTTTTCCACACAATGCAGCATTTTCTCGATTACTAACCACAATAGTTCCTGAATAGAATATCAGTAAGTCCACTCTAATCCTTACTGTATTCCTCCTTCCTGTGGACCTTGGCTTGGTTGTGTCCATTGCACATTTTTGTCAAGAGGGGGCTTAGATTCCACATGGATACTGGATGCAATCCTCCTGATTTCAGAGGTAGACACTCTTGGCTCCATGGTGTGGTGGTTGACATTCTTCAACTCCATATTAGCTGAGTGGGGTAAGTCCAATAAATCAGAGTGTAGGAGCTGAAATCTGTTGATGCTCAGGGCCTGGCTATCATATGGTCAGTGCAGAGATTCAGATCCCCTAGATATATCTTAAACCCCAGCACCAACTACAATTCCAGTAATGTAGCATGAAAGGCTTGTGAAAAGAGATCCCATATGAGTCCAGCCCCATCACGCAGAAACACCAGCTCCAAAGAAGGGCCAAATGACATGGCAATGAACTCCATCTGCCATGACCATAAAACTTGTGGGTCTCTTTAGCCCTCAGAAGAACCAATACCTGGGGTTGTATCCACTTTATCTGTCTCTGAGACTCTGCTCAGGTGTGCATAAGGGCAATCCTTCTGACAACCTCCAGACTCTTTTTTAGAAACTCATATCCATATGAACCATTTGTCCTTTCCATTTCCCCCTTACTTTAGGTCAAACAGCATTTTTAACTCCTGTTATTATATGTAGACAGAGATATTCTGCTGGTCCGTGTTGAACCTTTAATTCAAGGTCATTTTCTAGTTACATCATCAGTTGGTACTTGGAAGTGATACCTCAGTGCCAGGGAGGCTCATCCACAGATGTCATGTCCAATGCTGGGGGGAAGGCATTGCATTTACATGCTGAGTTTGGCTTTGAGACTGGCCACATTTGAGTAACACGGAGGCTGTCAGGAGGGAACTCTTTGACCCATTGCTGCTCTAGGCCTTTTTCTTATTTCAGGTGTATAGGCTCACAAGCATAGTCATTAGTATCAGGGGCTCACTGTTGGACCCTCATTCCTTCCTGGTCCTTACCATTGCACCTGGGGGACCACCACTGCTCCCCTAGGGACCACGACAGAGCCCACTCCCTGGCCAGGAAGCCAGTACCCCCCAGCTGATGTTTTTAATTGTTTCCACTATGAGTATATCCAAACATTTCCATGCACCCTGGACACATGCCTTGTATAACTCCCTGTCAACTATATGTCCCCTTCAATAACATCCCATACCAGTATTCCTCCACTGCCATTGTTGAACCACTCTGTGATCCAAAACTTCCTGAAAAGTGAAGCCCAATATAATGTCTGGGTCCCTTAATAGTAAAATGGAGTATAGCAATGAGGTTAAAGGTTAAATATAGAATACATATTGATTTGGAAAAATTCTACATCCTATCTTTTTCTTTTCTTTTTTCCCTAATAATTGAGCTTCTCTTCACAAGAGCCTTAAATCAGAGTAATTCATATATACAATATACAGTACTCCCACATATCCATTATAAAACCTTTTCCCTTCCAGAGTGATAATCTTTTAACTTATTTATATCATATTTACTGAAACTGATGTACAGATATTGAGACAATAGCTTTCAAACAAGGTAACACTTGTGTTTACATTGTGGTTTATACTTTAGGCTATACAGTTTTCTAAATTTTTAGATATCCTGTGTTTTACATTATGGTATACATTATTAGTCTGTCGTCCCCTATAGGTTTTTGGTGTAATATTACATATTTTATATCCATCCTTGTGTACTCCTGTGAAAACCTTCTTTTGCCCTCACATTTACTTTGCTTCCATCTATTCAATATCTAGTTCTGCCTCCCCTTGGGCCCCACAGTGACAGTCAATTTTCATTTCTTGAGGAGCCATGTTCAGAGATAATTGCAATAGTGTTGAGGGCCCTGGGAGTCCGTCCTGCCTCAGACCATCCCCTCCGAGCATCCTAAATAGGTAACCCTCCTAATTATATTCTGATACAGTTTTCTCAGCATTTTACTCTCAATCAACAACTGACACTCTCCTATGTTCGTATGTTGCCCCTCCCTCCCCCCAATTTTTTGGGCAATATTATCCTCCGCCCATCCCCAGCCCCCCTTAAACCTGCAAAGTCCCACCCAAAGGCAACCCCTTGCCCCCATTATATCTCTTCCTTGTGCTCATACTTACCGGTAGCTCATCATAGATTCCACCCCTGCAGACATTGGCTCACATCCTTCCTCCACCCCTTGATATCCCGTAAGCCTATCTTCCAGTCTCTAGCTCTCTGAGGCAGCTTGCTTATTTCATATCATTGAGGTCATGTAGTATTTGTCCTTCAAGGCCTGGGTTGCTTCACTCAACATAAGATTCTCAAGATTCATCCATGTTATCACATGTGTTTGTAGTGTATTTGTTCTTACAGCCAAGTAGTATTACATTGTATGTATATACCACATTTTATTGATCCACTCATCTGTTGATGAGCATTTGTGTTGATTGCAACTTTTGGCGATAGTGAACAATGCTGCTATGAACATTGGTGTACATATATCGGTTTGTGACCTTGTTTTCAATTCTGCTGGGTATATACCCAGCAGTGGTATTGCTGGGTTATGTGGTAAATCTATGGTTAGTTTTTTGAGAAACCACCAAACTGTCCTCCAGAATGGTTGGATCCTTCTGCATTCCCACCAGCAGTGGATGAGTGTTCCCATTTCTTCACATCCTCTCCAGCATTTGTATTCTTCTGTTTTTTTCATTGCTGCCAATCGTATGGGAGTAAGATGGTATCTCATTGTAGTTTTGATTTGCATTTCCCTGATAGCTAGAGATTTGGAGCATTTTTTCCTGTGCATTTTAGCCATTGGTATTTCTTCTTTGGAGAAGTGTCTGTTTAAATCTTTTTCTCATTTTTTTAAAATGGGTTGTTTATCTTTTTATTTTCAAGATATAGGAGTTCTTTATATATGCAAGTTATAAGTCTCTTATCGGATATATGGTTGCCAAATATTTTCTTCCACTGTGTGGGCTCCCTTTTTACTTTCTTGACAAACTCCTTTGAGGTGCAGAAGGCTTTAATTTTGAGGAAGTCCCATTTATCTACTTGTTCTTTTGCTGCTCATGCTTTTGGTGTGTTGCTCATGAAGCCATTTCCTATTACAAGGTCCTGTAGATGTTTCCCTACACTGCTTTCCAAGGTCTTTAAGGTCTTGGCTCTTATTTAGGTCTTTGATCCATCTTGAGTTGGTCTTTGTCTAAGGTGTGAGATGGTAATCCTCTTTCATTCTTCTACATATGGATATCCAGTTCTCCAGGCACCATTTGTTGAATAAGCCACTCTCTCCCAGTTGAGAGGTTTTGGTGGTTTTATCAAATATTATATGGCTATATATACGAGGTTCTATATCAGAACTTTCAATTCAATTCCATTGGTCTGTGTGTCTCTCCTTATGACAATGCCATGCTGCTTTCACTACTGTAGCTTTGTAGTATGTTTTGAAGTCAGGTACTATGATTCCTCCAATTTCGTTTTTCTTTTTCATTATGTCTTTGGCTATTCGGGTCCTCTTTCCTTTCCAAATAAATTTCATAGTTAATTTTTCTAGTTCCTTAAAGAAGACTGTGTTGATTTTTATTGGGATTGCATTGAATGAGTAGATCAGTTTTGGTAGGATAGACATCTTAATAATATTTAGTCTTCCTATCCATGAACAGGGAATATTCTTCCATTTATTTAGGTCTTCTTTGATTTCCTTGAACAGGCATATGTATTTCTCTGTGTATAAGTGTTTTACATCTTCTGTTAAATTTATTCATAAATATTTGATTTTTTATTTACTCTTGTGAATGGTATTTGTGTTTTGATTTCCTCCTGATCTTGCACATTATTGTTGTACAGAAATGCTACTGATTTTTGCGCATTGATGTTATAACCTGTGACTTTACTAAACTCGTTTATGAGTTCTAGAAGCTTTGTTGTAGACCTCTCAGGGTTTTCTATGTATAGGATCATGTCATCTGCAAATAATGAAATTTTTGCTTCTTCCTTTCCAATTTTAATGCATTTTATATCTTGTTCTTTCCTCAGTGCTTGAGCAAGTACTTCTAAGACAATTATAAATAGGAGGGGATAGAGTGGGCATCCTTGTCTTGTTCCTGACTTCAGAGGGAAGGATTTTAGGATTTTACCCTTTTAAATGATGTTCGCTGTGGGTTTTTCATATATACTCTTTATCATGTTAAAAAAATTTCCTTGTATTTCGATCTTTTGGAGTGTGTTTATCAAGAGAAGTGCTGTATTTGTCAAATGCTTTTTCTGCATCTATAGATATAATCATGTGATTTTTTCCTTCAGTCTGTTTATATGATGAATTACATTGATTGATTTACTTATTTTGAACCATCCTTGCATACCTGGAATGAATCCGACTTGGTTGGAGTGTATAATTCATTTAATGTGTTGTTGCATACGATTAGAAAGTATTTTGTTAAGTATTTTTGCATCTAGGTTCATTAGAGACATTGGTTGGTAATTATCCTTTCTTGTGGTGTCTTTGTTTGGCTTTGGTACTAGGATAATTTTGGCATCATAGAAGGAGTTAGGCAAAGCTCCTTCTGTTTCAATTTTTTGGAAGAGTTTCGGCAGGATTGGTGTTAATTCTTTCTGGAATGTTTTGTAGAATTCACCTATGAAGCCGTCTGGCCCTGGGCTCTTCTTATTTGGGAGGTTTTTAATGACTGATTCTATCTCTATATTTGTGATTGGTTTGTTGACATCTTCAATATCTTCTTTCATCAATATAGGCTGCTTATGTGTTTCTAGGAATTCGTCCATTTCCTCTTAATTGTTGTTTTTGTTGGAATATAGTTTTTCAAAGTATCCTCTTATGACATTCTTTATTTCTGTGGGGTCCGTGGTGATATCTCCTTTCTCATTTCTTATTTTGTGTATTTGCATCTTCTCTCTTTTTTTCTTTGTTAGTCTCGCTAAAGGTTTGTCAATTTTATTGATCTTCTCAAAAAACCAGTTCTGGGTTTTGTTTATTTTTTCAACTGTTTTCTTATTTTCTATTTCATTTAGTTCTGCTCTTATCTTTGTTACTTCCTTCCTTCTTCTTCCTGTGGGTTACTTTGTTGTTTATTTCCTAATTCCTCCAAATGTGCAGTTAGTTCTTCAATTTTTGCTCTTTCTTCTTTTTTGATGTATGAATTTATGGCTATCAATTTCCCTCTCAGTACTGCTTTTGCTGCATCCCATAAATTTTGGTATGATGTGTTATCATTATCAGTTGTTTCAAGGTAGTCATTGATTTCTTTTGAGATTTCCTCCTTGACCCACTGTTTTTCTAAGTGTGTGCTATTTAATTTCCAAATCTTGGTGTGAAATATGGGCCTCTGGCCCTTGCAAATTTCCAGCTTCACTCCACTGTGGTCAGAGATATTATTTTTATGATTTCTACCTTTCTGAATTCATTAAGCCTTTCTTTGTGGCTTAGCAAATGGTCTATCTTCGAGAATGATTCATGTGCACTTGAGAAAAATGTATATCCTGCTGTGTTTGGGTGTAATGATCTGTATATGTCTATTAGATCCAGGTCCTCTAATATACTGTTCAAATATTTCATTTCTTTAGTGATTCTCTTTTGAGATGTTCTGTCCTGAATTAGATAGTGGTGCATTTATAATTGTAGATGCATCTCTTCTTTCACTTAGTTTTTCTGGCATTTGCCTCACGTATTTAGAGGCACCCTTGTTAGGATCATAAATATTTATGATTGTTCATTCTTCTTGACAGATTGTCTCTTTCACTAATATGTAGTATCCTTCTTTGTCTCTCACAATTGTTTCGCATTTAAAGTCTATTTTGTCTGATATTAATATAGCTACTCCTGCCTTTTTTTGGTTATTGTTTGCTTGTAAGATTGTTTTCCAACTGTTCACTTTCAGCCTCCATGAGTCTCTGGGTCTCAGATGTGTCTCTTATATACAGCATATAGATGAGTCATATTTCCTTATCCAATGTCCCAGTCTGTATCTTTTGATAGGTGAGCTTAATCCATTGACATTCAGTGCTATTTCTTTCAAGGAATTATTTATGTTAGCCATATTTTGATTGGATTTGTGTTTGCCATATTTTGTTTGTTTGTTTTGTCTTTTTGTTTTTTTTTTGTTGCTCTTACACTCTCCTCCAACTCTGCCTGTCCTGTGTTTTTCCTTTCTTCCTGCAGAAATCCCTTTTGAATTTCTTGATGGGGAGGTTTCTTGTTGGCATACTCTTTCAATTTCTGTTTATCTGTGAATATTTTGAACTCTCCATCATTTTTGAATGTTAATTGAATTGGATAGAGTGTTCTTGGTTGGAAATATTTTTCTTTTAGTACCTTGACTATATCATACCACTGCCTTCTTGCCTCCATGGTTTCAGATGAGAAATCAGCCTTAATTTTATGGAGCTTCCCTTGTATGTGATAGTTTTCTTTTCTCTTGCTGCTTTTAGATTTTTCTCTTTGTCTTGAGCATTGGATAATTTGACCAGTATATGTCTTGGGGTTTATGACATTTGGGGTGCACTGTGCTTCTTGGATATGTACTTCTGTCTCTTTCAGTAGCTTTGGGAAGTTTTCAGCCATTATTTCCTGCAACACTCCTTCTGACCCCTTTCCCTTCTCTTCTCCTTCTGGGATGCCTATAATACTTATGTTTGAGCATTTTGCATTGTCATTCATGTCCCTAAGTCCTAGTTGGATTTTCTTTTTCTATCTTTTTGTCAGGAAATGGACTGGGCCCAGTGGTTGGGGCATGCGTCTACCACATGGGAGATCCGCGGTTCAAACCCCGGGCCTCCTTAACCCATGTGGAGCTGGCCTATGCACAGTGCTGATGCACCCAAGGAGTGCCGCACCACGCAGGGTTGTCCCCACATAGGGGAGCCCCACGCACTAAGAATGCACCCCGTAAGGAGAGCCGCCCAGCGCAAAAAAAAGTGCAGCTGGCCCAGGAATGGCACCGCCCACACTTCCCATGCTGTTGACGACCACATAAGTGGACAAAGAAACAAGATGCAGCAAGTAGACACAGAGAACAGACAACTGGGTGAGGGGGGAATTAATTAAATAAATAAATCTTTATCTTTTTATTGATCAATTCTACTATCTGTTTGATTTCTGATGTACTGTCTTCCACAACACTAATTCTCCGCTCTGCCTCTTCTAATCTGCTGTTATTTGCTGCGAGTGTATTTTTGATTTCTTGAACTGTGCTGTTCATTCCCACCATATCTGTTTTCTTTTTGCGTAGGTCTGAAATTTTCCCTCCAAGTGTTGTCTTCATATTGTTAACCTCTCCTTTTACTTCATTAAATTTGTCTGTGATATATGTTCTGATATTTTAATTTCTTGTGCAAAGTTCTGCTCCCCTTCCTGGTTTTTAGTTTGTTCATCAGATTCAGCCATGTTTTCCTGATTACTGGTTTGGTTTGTAGATTTTTGTTGCTGTCTGGTCATCATTTTATCTTGATGGGTTTAATCAGTTCCTTAGCTTCTTTGTCTAGTCTTGGGGATTAATTAGCTGTTGTTTTTGCATAAGTGTTATATCTTCTCTTTGTCACTTTATTCTTCTTATTCTAATTTCTTATTGCTGGCTGAATTCACTTTGAAGGAAAGTATTAGAGCCAGGGAAAGGCAATTGTGTAAGAAATGAAAATGTGTAAAGTAGTATTGGTACTAAATGTTAACAGAGCAACAATATGAGATCTGGGAGGATGGATATTAGATTCATGTAAGTTGTGTAGAGGTATAGCAGGAGGTAGAATACCTATGATGAGGTAGTCGACTGAATATGGGAGGAATATGGTATGAATTAAAAAGCGAGTGTTTTCTTGAGAGAGGGAAAGAGAAAAGAAAGGTAATACCTTCAAGAATGGATAAAAGACAGAAAACAAGACAAAGTTATTAGAAATTAAATGTTAGACAATTTGGGGATCGAAGAAAGGGAGATGGAATATTGGAGAAACAGTAGATGATGGAGGATATCAAGATGTGGGGGAAAGGGGATAGTGTAGGGAGCCAAAATCAATTCACACAGAAATGAGCAACGGAGGATGAGGAAACCCAGCAAATATGAGGTGTTCCCTGCAGCAACTATTGTATAATTAAGATAAAATAAAATAAGAAGAAAATGAGGGACAAGTGAAAAGAGAGAAAAAGAGAGAGAAAGAAAGGAAAAGGGGGGTGCATAAAGAAAAGGGATGGGAACAAGTAAGGAAAAGGAAAGAAGATGTAGAACACCAACAACATCAACAACATAAAATCCCTAAATAAATGAAAATAAACGACCTTGGGCAATACAATGGGAGAAAAGACTAGGAAATAATGCAATATTAGCAACCAGGACAATAAAAAATAAAGAGTAAAAAATTAAAATTAAAATTAAAAAAACCCATGCAAACGTTGAGGGCTAGGACAATCAAGGACCTCAGATGGGCCCCAGGGCATGGTGGATTCAGGGATGGAAATTCTGTGATATTGCAGACTCAAGATGTGTGAGTCTCTGTGGTGTGGGCCACCAGGGTTGAGGGGACACAGACCTGGCAACCTCAAATCCAGTTAACAGGGAGACTGGCAACACCACAGTGCAACACAGCCTTCAGGGATCCCCGCAGCTGGGTGCCAGCCCTATGGGAGAGGTCACATCTCCAAACTCTGACCTATGTGTCTGAAACCCACAATTCCCCCTCTCTCTAGGGTCTCTTCTGTGGCTGTATCACCAATTTGACTTCAGGACACCTCCTGCCCTGCAAGCCCCCAAAACAGCCAGTTGGGGGTGCCTCTATATTGCAACCAATTTAAGGACACTGCAGTTCTGCAGCCAGTCCTAGGGGGCAGGGCTCTAACCAGAAGCGCTCTATCAGTGTCCAAAACCAGAAATCCCACACCTTGCAAAAGATTCCCCTAATCGGCTTCCAGATGCCTCCCACCCTGCTGCCGCTGGAGATCAGCAGCTGGCCTTGGGGGCAGGACTGTAGCCAGAAGCGCTATTATTCATGTCAGAAATCAAAATTCCCCACCTCACAAAAAAGTCCCATCTCTCTCACCACATTGGTTTGTGAAGGCCTCCTGCCCTGTTAGACCCTTAATAACCTGCTCAGGGCTTATGGATTCCCCAGTACCACAGAGCCTCCAGTAATCACTGCCACAGTGCCTGTGCCATGGTTCCACTCACCCCAGGGAGGAGCATCCCATGCGCGGTCCCTAACTCCATGTAAGTGAGCCTCAATTTTATCTTTTACATGAATTTTCTCTGTTACCTTCCCAGGAAATCGATGTTCAGACACGTCCTGCCCTGCAAAATTCCAAAGCAGCCTGGTCCTGAAGAATTTCTAACACTGCCCAGCCACTTATTTGCAGGAGAGACTATCAGGTGCACTCACTCAACCACCATCTTGCCCCGCCCTCCTCAAAAGCTTTGTTTTTGATGTTTTCCCTTCAATCACTGCAACAAGTGTTGCCCTTAATGCAAATTGGCAAGGCAACAACTTCCATCTTTTCCTCAGTTTCTACATCCTATCTTTTCCTTTTTTCCCTAATTATTAAGCTTATCTTCATGAAAGTTTTAGATCACCAATATTCATATATACAATATACAGTACTCCCACATATTCAATATAAAAACCTTTTCCCTTCCACAGCAATAATCTTTTTACATATTGATCTTATATTTACTGAAACTGATGTACAGATATTGAGACAATAGTTTTCAAACAAGGCAACACTTGGATTTACATTGTGGCTTATATTTTACACGATACAATTTTCTAAATTTTTAGTTATCTTGTACATTATGATTTACATTTTAACCTATCAGCCCTTTTATATATTTCGTGTAAGTTAACATGTCTTACATCCATCCTTGCATACTCTTGTGGAACACTTCTATTACCCACACAGTTACATTGGTTCCTAAAGATGTAAAAAACGTATACACAGAAAACTATACAACACTGTTCAAAGAAATCAAAGAAAAACTAAATAAATGGAAGAATATTCCCAATTCATTTAGAGGAATAATAATATTATTAAGATGTCTATCCTGCCAAAACTGAGCTACACATTCAATGCAATCCAAATAAAAATCAACACAGCATTCTTTTATGAACTACAAAAACTAGGAATGAAGTTTATTTGGAAAGGAAAGAGGCACTGAATAGCCAAAGGCATATTGAAAAAGCAAAATGAAATTGGAAGAATCACGCTACCTGACTTCAAAACATACCACAAACTTCCAGTAGTGAAAACAGCATGGTAATGGCTCAATGAGAGACACACAGACCAATGGAACTGAACTGACAGTTCTGATACAGTTCTCATATATACAGTAATATGATATTCCATAAAGCCACCAAACCCTCTTAACTGGGAGAGAATGGCCTCTTCAACAAATGGTGCCTGGAGAACTGGATATCCATATGTAAAGGAATGAAAAAGGATGACCAACTCACACCTTGTAAAAAATCAAATCAAAATGGATCAAGGACCTAAATATAAGAACCAAGACCATAAAGCATGTGCAATGCAATGTAGAGAACCATCTATGAGACACTAATAGGAAATGTCTTCATGAAATTCACACCAAAAGCACGAGCTGCAGAAGAACAAATAGATAAATGGGACTTCCTCAAAATTAAAGCCTTATGCACCTCAAAGGAGTTTGTCAAGAAAGTGAAAAGTGGGACTACACAATTGGAGGAAATATTTGGTAACCATATATCTGATAGGAGACTTATATCCTGCATTTATAAAGAATTCCTATAACTTGAAAATAAAAAGACAAGCAACCCACTAAAAATGGGAAAAAGATTTCAACAGACACTTCTCCAAAGAAGAAATGCAAATGGCCAAAAAGCACATGAAAAAATGCTCAAAATCTCTAACTATTAGGGAAATGCAAATAAAAACTACAATGAAATACCATCTTACTCCCATAAGATTGGCAGTTATGAAAAAAACAGAAGACTACAAATGCTGGAGAGGCTGTGGAGGAATGGAAACACTCATCCACTGCTGGTGGGAATGCAGACAGATCCAGTCATTCTGGAGGACAGTTTGGCACTTTTTCAAAAAACTATCTCTAGATTTGCCATCTGACCCAGCAATTCCACTGCTGGATATTTGCCCAGTAGAACTGAAAACAAGGACACAAACCGAAATGTGCACAACAATGTTCATAGCAGCATTGTTCACTATTGTCAAAAGTTGGAGACAACCCAAATGCCCATCAACAGATGAATGGATAAATAAAATATGGTATATACATACAATGGAATAGTACTGAGCTTTAAGAAATAATACACTACAAACACATGTGATAACATGGATGAATCTTGAAAACCTTATGTTGAGTGAAGTAAGCCAGGCATTGAAGGACAAATACTACATGACATCAATGATATGAAATAAGTAAACCAAGCTGCCTCAGAGAGCTAGAGACAGATAAGATAGGCTTAAAGGAATTTGGGGATTAGAGGAAGGTTGCGAGCTGACACCTACATGGGTGAAATCTATCATAAGCTGGAGGGAAGTATTTGTACAGGGAAGGGATAAAATTGGAGCATAGGGATACCTTTGGGTGGGGCTTTGTGGGCTTATGGCGACTAGAAATGGGTGGAAGGGTAATATTGTCCAAGAAATTGAGGGGGGGGGGGGAGAGTGGGTGAACATGAACATAGGAGATTGTCAGGTATTTGATTGAGAGTATATTGTTGAGAAAAGTTTTTCAAAAATATAATAAGGAAGGTTACCTGTTTAAGATGCTTCAAGTGGAGAATCTGATACAGGACTGAATTCTAGGGAGTGTGTGAGTGCTCATTTTGTTACAATGCATTATATTATTTGGTGGAGACCCATGCAATGAGAGTGAAGGTATATCGACATCCTGGGGAGGACTGATGTTGTCAAATAGAGGGAATTGTATCTCTTGAGTGAAATGGTGGCTCCCAATGCATTAAGACAGTCAAGCATGTCAAACCCTCAACATTGTTGCAATTATCTCTGAATATTGGTCATTGTTCTCTGAACAATGAAGATTGGTTGTCACTGTGGGCCCTGAGTGGAAGGGAAAGCTTTATTGAATAGATGGAATCAATGTAACAGTGAGGCAATGGAAGTATTACATGAGTTTATGCATGGATGGATATAGTATTTGTTAAATTACACCAAAAATGTTTAGGGACCTATAGGCTAAAATGTAAATCATAATGTAAAACATAAGATAAATAAAATTTTAGAAAATTGTATAGTCTAAAATATAAACTACAATGTAACCCTAAGTGCCACCTTGTTTGAAAGCTATTGTCCCAATAGCTGCCCATCAGTTGCAGTAAATATAGTATGAAAATGTGAAAAGATTATTGCTGGAGAAGGGACAAAGTGTTTTATGGTGGGTATGTGGGAGTACCATGTATTGTATATATAAATTGCTCTGATCTAAAACTTCTGTGAAGACAAGCTTAATAATTAGGGAAAAAAAGAAAAATACGTAGATACTGAGGAAAAGATGTAAGTTGTTGCCTTACCAATTTGCATACAGGGCAACACTTATTGCAGTGATGGAAGGCAAAACATCAAAAACAGAGTTTTTGCATTTTTAAATTTTTGGATACTCCTATTTATTTTTACCTTAATTTTTCTAAATTAGTATGTATTCTATATCTAACCTTTAAATTCATCACTATATTCCATTTTACTATTAATGGAACTTGGCAATATATTAGGCTTCATTTTTAAAGAAATTTTAGATCACAGAGAGGTTCAACAATGGCAGGGGAGGAATACTGGTGTGAGATGTTATTGACACTGGACACATGGTTGGCAGGGAGTTCTCCAGGGCATATATCCAGGGTACATAAAATATTTGGATATTGTCATAGTGGTTACAGTTAAAAGGGACAACTGAGGGAGTGCTGAATTTCTAGTCATGGGAGCTCTTTCACATTCCCCAATGGAAAAGCAGCAATCTCCCAAGTGCAATGGTAAAGACCAAAAAACAAGGATGGTCCAAAAATGAGCCCTTGATACTAATGACTATGATTGTGAGCCTGTGCACCTGAAATAAGAAATAGGCCTAGAGCTGCAGTGTGTCTAAGAGTTACTTCCTGAGAGCCTCCATTTTGCTTAAATGTAGCCAGTCTTGAAGCCAAACTCGGCATGTAAATGCATTGCCTTCCTCCTGCATGGGACATGACTCCCGGAAATGAGCCTCCCTTTCCCTGAGAGATTACTATCAAGTACCAGCTGATGATGTAACTTGAAAACGACCTTGAATAAAGGGGTCAGCTCAGACCAGCAGAATATCTCAGCCTACATATAATACCAGGAGTTGAAAATGTTTTTTGGCCTTGAATAAAATGGGGAAATGGAAAGGAAAGATGAGTTTATATGGCTATTAGTCTCCAAGAAAGAGCCAGGAGGTTATCAGAGGGGTCACCCTTATGCCCACCTCAGCAGAGTCCTAGAGAAAGATAAAGTAGATACAACTCCAGGTATTGGTTCTTCTGAGGGCTACAGAGACCCACATGTTCCATGGTCATGGCAGATGGAGTTCAGTGCCATGTCTGTTGGCTGCACTTTTGTGTTTTTTTTTCCTTTGTGATGGAGCTGGACTCAGATGTGATCTTTGTTCACATGCTTCTCCTGTTACTTTTACCGGGCCTGTGGTTGGCGCTGGGGTATAGTATATACTCAGGGGACCTGAATCTCTGGACTGTCCATGTGATAGCCAGGCCCTGAGCCTCAACAGACCTGTGTCTCCTACCCTTTGGTTTATTGGACTTACCCCACTCAGCTAAGATGGAGGTGAAGAAGGTCAACCGCCACACCATAGAGCCAAGAGTGCCTACAAATGACAGCAGGAGAAATCCATCCATCATCCATGTGGAAACTAAGCCCCCTTTTGATATAGATGTGGGTGGACACAACCATTCCAGGATCCACTGGATGGAGGAGTAGAGTATGGATAGAGTGGACTTACTGATATTCTATTCTTGAACTATTGTTATTAGTAATCAAAGGAAATGTAGCATTGATGTGGAGAAAGTGTCCATGGTAGTTGTTGAGGTTTGGAAGTGGGAAAAAGAAATATGATATGGGGGCATTTTCAGGGCTTGAATTTGTCCTGGGTGGTACTGCAGGGAGTTACTGTAAATTGTATATCCTGTCATGGCCCACTGGTTGGACTGGGGGAGAGTGTAACCTATAATGTGGACAATTGACCATGTGTTGCAGCAGTGCTCAGAGATGTATGCACCAAGGTCAATGAATGTCCCATGATGATGTTGGAGGTTGTTATCATGGGAGGAGTGGGGTGAGGGGGATGGGAGATATATGGGGATCTCATATATTTTTTAATGTAACATTAAGAAAAATAAATAAAACCAAAATCTTCTACATAAAAAAAAGAAAACAACATAATCAAAGCAACTAAATGAATAAATTATTTAGAAATAATCTTAACCAAAGTCAAAAGGGAGCTGTACTCAGAAAACTACCAAACAATGCTAAAAGAAACCAAAAGTGAGTTAAATAAATTGAAGGACATTCCATGTTCATGGACTGGAAAATTAATATTGCTAGGATGAAAATTCTGTGCAGAATGATTTGCAAATTCAAAGCAGCTCCAATAATAGGTCCAATAGCCTTTTTTTTCAGACATGGAAAAGTGAATAATCAAATTTATTTGGAAAGATTAGGGGCTCTGAATAGCCAAAAATGTCTTTAAAAAGGATGAAACCTTAGAATTCTCACTTTCCGATTTTAAAGCACAGTACTTTACTGCAATGGAAAAACAACATGGTACTGTCATAACGACAGATTAAATAATGGTTCTGAAATGAGAACTCAGAAAAAGGCACACACTTCTATGGTCAAGTGATTTTTTGCTATGCTGTCCAACTCTTCCAAACAGTCTTTCAACAAATGTGCTGGCAGAACTGGACAGCCTTATAAGAAAGTAAGATAGAAGACCCCCACCACAAAACTTATTTTAAAAATTACTGAAAATGCATCAATGACCTAAATATAAAAGCAACAACAGTAAAACCTTTAGAAGAAAATGTCGGAAAACATCTACAAATGTTGCATAGGTGGTAGTTTCTTAAACCTTACACCCAAAGCACAAAAAACAAAAGAAAAAAATAGATAAATGAGACATCCTCAAATTTAAGCTCTTTTGCAACTCAAAAGGCATGGTCAAAAGGATGAAAAGCAACCAACTCAATGGTAGAAAATATTTGGAATTCATACACCCAATAAAGATTTTATCCATAATATATAAAGTGTTTCTATAATTCAACAATAAAAAGACAAATGGCCAAATTAAAATTTGGGCAAAAGACTTGAAACATTTGCCTGAAGAAGAAATAAAAATGCCAAAAAAAAAAAATAGAAAAAAATTTCAACATCACTAGTGATTAGGGAAATGCAAATCAAAACTGTAATGTGATATCATTTCACACCTCTTAGAATGGTCATTATTTAAAAGTCAGAAAACTACAAGTGTTGACATGGATTTGGAGAGATAGTCCAACTCAAAGTACTATAAGAGATATTTGTTTATGTGTTGAGGCAAGATGGCTGTCAATATCATCCTTCCTCTTCACTTTTAAGGTTCTGTGAGCTCAGCATCTTCAAATCTCAGGTGTAGGTTGGAGGGCTCATTTCTTTCCAGGCTCAACTTCTCTGGTCACTTCACAAAGTCAGGCAAATGGCTAATCTCTCTTCTTAGAGGCACAGGATCAAAGGTAACATGTTCTCTTTATTGTCTCTGGGGCTCTCTCTATTCCTCTGTGTCTCCTCTTCTGCGTGAGTTTCCATTTATATAGCCCACCAATGGGGTAGGGGGACTCAATGCTGCATGTCCTAATGACATGGTCAAATAAATCCCTAACCTTGATTTAATCAAGTAAACATAATCTTAGCAATTTTAATAAATCAAAGTGTATCATGCCCAGAGGAACAGACCAATTTACAATCATAATCTATATCTCTTTTTAGAATTCATAAATAATATCAAACTGCCACAGGTAACATCATACTAATGATGAAAGACATAGATTTCCCTCTATGATCATGAACAAGACAAGGATGTCCACTGTAATCACTATTGTTCAACACTGTGCTGGAAGTTTGTGTCAGAGCAATTAGGCAAGAAAAAGTAATAAATGGCATTCAAATTGGAAAGGAAGAAGCAAACTTCCACTTTTCATAGATTACATATTATATGCAGGAAATTCTGAAAAATCCACAGCAAATCTATAAAAGCTAATAAACAATTTCTGCCAAGTGTCCGGATAAAGGATCAACAAGCAAAATTGATTAGTATTTCTATACTATATTAATTAATGATCAGATGAAGAAGCAAAAATAATTCCATATATAGTAACATCTAAAAGAATAAAATACCTAGAAATAAATCTAACCAAGTGTGTAAAGGTCTTGCATGCAGAAAATTACAAAACCTTGCTAAAAAAATTCATAGATGTCTTAAATACATGGATGTATATATGTGTTCAAGGGTTGGAAGAATAAATATTGTTAAGATGTCAATTCTGCTCAAAGTAATTTACAGATTCAATAAAATCCCAAACAAAATTTCAAAATAATTACACACATTCAGCTTCAACTCTTCCTTCTCAACTCACATTCTATCTCCTAGTAACATATACTTCATAGTTTAACTCCATGAGTTTATTCATATCATTAAGTTCTTATTAGTGAGATCATACAATATTTGTGCCTTTGTATCAGGCTGAATGTTTGTAGAATTTTAAATTATCTTGACATTAATATTGTGGAGATGGATAGAGTTGATGGTAACACATTAAAATTACCAATATATAAATGTCAGTGAGAAAGTGGTAGTATACGGAGGCTAATGTCAAATTAAAGAAAGCAAGGGGATAATCTAGGGAGTGCATAACATAATGATTTCAATGGGGAATGGTGTTTGTGGTTAACAGTACAAATACAAGAATTTTCCTCCATTACAAGGTTTTAAGAACATGGAAATACACGGTAAATGCTACTAGTGTACATATACAAACATGGTCATAACAAATCAAGGAAGAAATATTTATGACCATTACAGTCCTCATTTCTGTACTAGTCTTGTGGTCAAAATTAATATTTATCACTGTCTTCTTCCACTACCCATTCTATGTTCCCATTACCCTCAGCAAGCAACTCAGCTTACCATGGTTCTTTACCTGGTGCAGTGACCCAATCTTACAGTCATGAAGATTTTATGCCATTGTTAGTCCTGTCTGAATTGGGTTGTTGCAATTTTCCATTCACTTTAATCACAGGGCATTATAGTACTAAGAGATGTCCTAGGGGATCTCCTGAATTTCAGGAAAACTCTACTTTACCTCCTTTGTGTAGGTGCAATACTATTTTCCCTTGATAGTCAGGATCAATCACCCCAGCCAATACAATAATTCCTTTGTCTGTTGATTCAGAGGTAGGAGAACTCAAGTCGTGAGGTGGCAGTCCTAACTTTCAGTTCAATAGAATCATTGTGTTCCCGGGTGGGAGCACACCTCCTTTTGGAACTAGGACCTGTAGACTAGCAGAGCATATGATTGGAGGGACAGGAAGCAAAAAAAATTCCTAGTGGATCACTAGGACTATTAATGAATGGTGATATTTTTCCACCCTTGATTCATGGATCCATGAGTCTTGGCTATGGGAGACACAGCACCATAGAATGGATGCTGACCTGGAGCATACACAGTTGCCTGGAGAACATTGTCCAAGCCTTGCAAGGCATTGGCACCTTGTTGGCACCATAACTGAGTCTTCAAAAGACCATTCCACTGGTCTATCAATCCAGCAGCTTCATGATGATGGGGAACATGGTAAGACCAGTTAATTCCATAAGCATGTGCCCATTTCCACACTCATTTTCTGTGAAGTGGGTTCCTTAATCAGAAACAATGTTGTGTGGAATGCCATGGAAGTGTATAAGGCATTCAATGAGTCCATGGAGGGTAGTTTTGGGAGAAGCATTGCATGCAGTGATGGCAAACCAATATCTGGAGTATGTGTCTATTCCAGTAAGAACAAATTGCTGCACCATCCATAATGGAAGTGATCCAATGTAATCACCTCCCACACTCAGCCTCCTATATAGCACCATATAGGTGGGGCCTTGAAGAGGCCGAGTCTCTAATGCTGGCAGATTGTGTACTCAGCATTGACTGTAAACAAGTCAGTCTTGGCAAGGGGAAGTTCATGTTGCTGAGTCCATGCATAACCTCCATTCTTATCACCATGGCTATTTTTTCCATGACACCTTTTGGTAAGGACAGGAAAGAGGCTGAGAGCAAGCCATAGGGTGGGTCATCGTATTCACTTGATTATTAAAAACTGCTTCTGGGGTGGGGCAAGATGGTGGCTGAGTGAGCATACCTGAGATTCTCTCCTGCAAAGAAGCGGCTAGGCAGCGTTGGAAATTTTTTGAGACCAGGCTGTTTCGGGATTTTACAGGGCAGGAGGTGTCTGGACATTGATTTGGTGGGAAGGTAACAGAGAAAATTCATCTATAAGATAAAATTTGAGGCTCTATTACATGGAGGTGGTAGCTGCACATGGGACACTCTCTCCTGGGGTGGGCGGAGCTGTGGCACCGGCACTGGGGCAGTGATTTCTGGAGGCTATGCAGTACTGTGGAATTCATAAGCCCTGAGCAGGCTATTGGGGGGCTAACAGGACAGGAGGCCTTCGCAGACTGATTTGGGGAGACAAACGGGAGTTTTATTATGAAGCAGGGAATTTTTGATTGCAGACACAAATAGTAGCGCTTCTGCCTAGAGCCCCACCCCCCCCAAGGCTGGCTGCTGATCTGAAGCAGCCTTAAATTGTTCACAATAAAGAGACATCACCAGGAGACTGTTTCAGGGCCGGAGGGTGGGAGTCATCTGGAAGCCAATTAGGGGAATATTTTGCGAAGTGTGGGAATTTCGGTTTTGGACTCTGTTATCGGCGTTTCTCGGTGGAGCCCCAACCCCAGGCCTGGATACTGATCTGCATCATTAAATTGGCTGCAGTGTAGAGGTGCCCCCAGGTGGACGTTCTGGGGGCTTAAAGGGTGGGAGGTGTCCTGAAGTCAAATTGGTGATACAGCCACAGAAGAGACCCGAGTGAGTGAGTGGATTGTGGGGTTCAGACACATAGGTTTGAGTGTGCAGATGTGACATCTCCCATAGGGCTGGCAGCAAGCTGCAGGGATCCCTGAAAGCTGTGTTGCACTGTGGTGCTCCCAGGCTCAAAACCAGATTTGAGGTTGCCAGGTCTGAGTTCCCTAAACCCTGGTGGCCCACAACCCAGAGACTCACACCTCATGAGTCTTCAATATCTCAGACTTTCTATCCCTGAATCCATCATGCCGTGAGGTCCATCTGAGGTCCTTGAATGTCCTAGCCCTCAACGTTTGCATTTTTTTCTTTTTTCTTTTGTTTTGGTTTTTTATTTTTATTTTATTTTATTATTTTTTATTGTGCTGATTGCTAACATTGCATTATCTCCTAGTCTTTTCTCCCATCATATCCCCCAAAGTCTTTTTTTCCCCGTTATTTAGGTTTTTTGTTGTTGTTGTTGTTGTTCTATATCTTTTTCTCTTTTCCCTACTTGTTCCCCTCTCTTTACCCACAAACTCTTTCTTTCTTTCTTTCTTTCTTTCTTTCTTTCTTTCTTTCTTTCTTTCTTTCTTTCTTTCTTTCTTTCTTTCTTTCTTTCTTTCCTTCTTTCTTTCTTTCTTTCTTTCTTTCTTTCTTTCTTTCTTTCTTCTCTTTGTTTATTCTCTCTCTTGTCCCTCATTTTCTTCTTATTTTATTTTATCTTAATTATAAAATAGGTGCGGCAGGGACCACCTCACATTTGCTGGGTTTCCTCATCCCTTGCTGCCTCATTTCGGTGTGAATTGATTTTGGCTAACTACACTATTCCCTTTCCCATACATCTTGATATCCTCCATCATCAACTGTCTCTCCTATATTCCACCTGCCTTTCTTCGATCCCCAAATTGTCTAACTCTTAATTTCTAATACCTTTGTTTTGTTTTCTGTATTTTATCCACTCTTGAAACTATTGCCTTTCTTTTCTCTTTCCCTCTCTTATGAAAACACTACCTTTTTAATTCATACCATATTCCTCCCATATTCAGTCGACTACCTCATTATAGGTACTCTACCTCCTGCTATACCTCTACACAACTTACATGAATCTAATATCCATCCTCCCAGATCTCATACTGTTGCTCTGTTAAACATTTATCACCAATGGTATTTTACACTTTTTCCTTGCTTACACAATTGCCTTTCCCTGGCCCTAAAAATTTCCTTTAAAGTGAACTCAACCAGCAATAAGAAATTAGAATAAGAAGAACAAAGTGACAAAGAGAAGATATAACACTTACTCAAAAACAACAGCTAATTAATCCCCAAGACTAGACAAAGAAGCTAAGGAACTGATTAAACCCGTCAAGATAAAATGATGACCAGACAGCAAAAAAATCTACAAGCCAAACCAGTTATGAGGAAAACATGGCTGAATTCAATGAACAAACTAAAAACCAGGAAGGGGAGCAGAACTTCGCACAAGTAATTAAAGATCTCAGAACATATATCACAGACAAATTTAATGAAGTAAAGGCAGAGGTTAACAACATGAAGACAACACTTGGAGAGGAAATGCAGACATACTCAAAAAGATAGCAGATATGATGAGAATGAACACCACAGTTGAAGAAATAAAAAGCACACTCGCAGCAAATATCAGCAGACTAGAAGAGGCAGAGCAGAGAATTAGTGATGTGGAAGACGGTACATCAGAAATCAAACAGATAGTAGAAATGATCGATAAAAAGGTAGAAAAAATCCAGCTAGGACTTAGGGACCTGAATGACAATGCAAAATGCTCAAACATACGTATTATAGGCATCCCAGAAGGAGAAGAGAAGGGAGAGGGTCAGAATGAGTGGTGCAGGAAATAATGACTGAAAACTTCCCAAAGCTCCTGAAAGAGACAGATGTACATATCCAAGAAGCACAGTGCACCCTAATCGTCATAAACCCCAACAGGCCCACCACAAGACATATACTTGTCAAATTATCCAATGATCAAGACAAAGAGAAAATTCTAAAAGCAGCAAGAGAAAAGAAAACCATTACATACAAGGGAAGCTCCATAAGATTAAGTGCTGATTTCTCATCTGAAACCATGGAGGAAAGAAGGCAGTTGTATGATATAGTCAAGGTATTAAAGAAAAAAATTTCCAACCAAGAATACTCTATCCAGCTAAACTAGCATTCAAACATGATGGAGAGTTCAAAATATTCACAGATAAACAGAAACTGAAAGAGTATGCCAACAAGAAGCCTCCCCTTCAAGGAATTCTAAAGGGAGATCTGCAGGAAGAAAGGAAAAAACAGGACAGGCAGAGTTGGAGGAGAGTGTAAGAGCAACAAAAAGACAAAAAGAGAAAGGGAAAAAACAAACAAACAAAATATGACAAACACAAGTCCAATCAAAATTTGGCAAACATAAACACTTCCTTGAAAGTAATAACACTGAATGTCAATGGATTAAACTCACCTATCAAAAGATTCAGACTGGGACATTGGATAAGGAAATATGACCCATATATATGATGTCTACAAGAGACACATCTTAAACCCAGAGACTCATGGAAGCTGAAAGTTAATGGTTGGAAAACAATCTTACAAGGAAACAATAACCAAAAAAAGGCAGGAGTAGCTATATTAATATCAGACAAAATAGACTTTAAATGCAAAACAATTGTGAGAGACAAAGAAGGATAATACATATTAGTGAAAGGGACAATCTGTCAAGAAGAACGAACAATCATAAATATTTATGATCCTAACAAGGGCACCTCTAAATACGTGAGGCAAATGCTGGAAAAACTAAGTGAAAGAAGAGATGCATCTACAATTATAGTGGGGGATTTTAATACAACACTATCAAATCTGGACAGAATATCTCAAAAGGGAATCACTAAATAAACAAAATATTTGAACAGTATATTAGAGGACCTGGATCTAATAGACATATACAGATCATTACACTCAAATATAGCAGGATATACATTTTTCTCAAGTGCACATGTATCCTTCTCCAAGATAGACCATATAATAGTCCACAAAGAAAGGTTTAATGAATTAAGAAAGATCGAAATCATAGAAAATAATATCTCTGACCATAGTGGAGTGAAGCTGGAAATTTGCAAGGGCCAGAGGCCCAGATTTCACACACGATTTGGAAATTAAACAGCACACTCTTTGAAAAACAGTGGGTCAAAGAGGAAATCTCAAAAGAAATCAATGACTACCTTGAAACAAATGATAATGATAACACAACATCCCAAAATTTATGGGATGCAGTGAAAGCAGTATTGAGAGGGAAATTTATAGCCATAAATTCATACATCAAAAAAGAAGAAAGAGCAAAAATTGAAGAACTAGCTGCACATTTGGAGGAATTAGAAAAAAAACAACAAAGTAATCCAACAGGAAGAAGAAGGAAGGAAATAACAAAGATAAGAGCAGAACTAAATGAAATAGAAAATAAGAAAGCACTTGAAAAGATAAACACGACCAAGAGCTGGTTTTTTGAGAAGATCAATAAAATTGACAAACCTTTAGTGAGACTAACAAAGAAAAAAAGAGAGAAGATGCAAATACACGAAATAAGAATTGAGAAAGGAGATATCACCACTAACCCCACAGAAATAAAGACTATCATAAGAGGATACTTTGAAAAACTATATTCCAACAAAAATGATAATTCAGAGGAAATGGACAAATTCCTAGAAACACATAAGCAGCCTATATTGATGAAAGAAGAAATTGATGATCTCAACAAACCAATCCCAATTAAAGAGATAGAATCAGTCATTAAAAACCTCCCAACTAAGAAGAGCCCAGGGCCAGATGGCTTCACAGTTGAATTCTACAAAAATTCCGGAAAGAACTAACACAAATCCCGCTGAAACTATTCCAAATAAACGAAACAGAAGGAACATTGCCTAACCTCTTCTATGATGCCAACATTACCCTAGTACCAAAGCCAAACAAAGACTCCAAAGAAAGGAAAATTACAGAGAAGTTTCTCTAATGAAACTCATGCAAAAATACTTACCAAAATACTTGCTAATCATATTCAACAACACATTAAATGAATTATACACCACAACCAAGTGGGATTCATTCCAGGTATGCAAGGATGGTTCAACATAAGAAAATCAATCAATGCAATACACCCTATAAACAGATTGTAGGAAAAATATCACATGATTCTATCTATAGATGCAAAAAAAGCATTTCACAAAGTACAGCACTCTTTCTTGATATAAACACTCCAAAAGATCGGAATACAAGGAAATTTTGAAGATGATAAAGGGTATATATGAAAAACCTACAGCCAACATTGTTTACAATGGAGAAATCGTAAAATCCTTCCCTCTAAAGTCAGGAACAAGACAAGGATGTCCACTGTCTCCTCTTCTATTTAACATTGTCTTAGAAGTACTTGCTTAAGCACTGAGGCAAGAACCAGATATAAAAGTCATTCAAATTGGAAAGGAAGAAGTAAAAATTTCATTAATTGCAGATGACAAGATTCTATACATAGAAAAACCTGAGAGGTCTACAACAAAGCTTGTAGAACTCATAAATGAGTTTATTAAAGTCTCAGGTTATGAGATCACTGCTCAAAAATCAGTAGCATTTCTGTACACCAATAATGAGCAAGATCAGGAGGAAATCAAGAAACAATTATCATTTACAAGAGTAAACAAAAAAATCAAATGTTTAGGAATAAATTTAACTAAAGATGTAAATAACTTATACACTGAGAAATATACAAGACTGTTCAAGGAAATCAAAGAAGACCTAATTAAATGGAATAATATTCCCTGTTCATGTTTAAGAAGACTAAATATTATTAATATGTCTATCCTACCAAAACTGATCTACACGTTCAATGCAATCCCAATAAACATCAACACAGCCTTCTTTAAGGAACTAGAAAAACTAACTATGAAATTTATTTGGAAAGGAAAGAAGCCCCGAATAGCCAAAGACATATTGAAAAAGAGAAACGAAATTGGAGGAATCACACTACCTGACTTCAAAACATACTACGAAGCTGCAGTAGTGAAAACAGCATGGTATTGGCATAAGGAGAGACACACAGACCAATGGAATCGAATTGAAAGTTCTGATATAGAACCTCATATATATAGCCATATAATATTCGATAAAGCCACCAAACCCTCTCTACTGGGAGAGAATGGCCTACTCAAAAAATGGTGCCTGGAGAACTGGATATCCATATATAAAAAATGAAAGAGGATTACCATCTCACACCTATACAAAGATTAACTCAAGATGGATCAAAGACCTAAATATAAGAGCCAAGACTATAAAGACCTTGGAAAGCAGTGTAGGGAAACATCTACAAGACCTTGTAATAGGAAACAGTTTCATGAATATCACACCAAAAGTAAGTGCCGCAAAAGAACAAATAGATAAATGGGACTTCCTCAAAATTAAAGCCTTCTGCACCACAAAGGAGTTTGTCAAGGAAGTAAAAAGGGAAACCACACAATGGGAGAAAATATTTGGCAACCATATATCTTATAAGAGACTTATAACTTGCATATATAAAGAACTCCTATATCTTGAAAATAAAAAGATAAACAACCCATTTAAAAAATGGGAAAAAGATTTAAACAGACACTTCTCCAAAGAAGAAATACAAATGGCTAAAAAGCACATGAAAAAATGCTCCAAATCTCTAGCTATAAGGGAAATGCAAATCAAAACTACAATGAGATACCATCTTACACTCATAAGATTGGCAGTTATGAAAAAAACAGAAGAATACAAATGCTGGAGTGGATGTGAAGAAATGGGAACACTCATCCACTGCTGGTGGGAATGCAGAAGGATAAAACCATTCTGGAGGATAGTTTGGCAGTTTCTCAAAAAACTAACCACAGATTTGCCATATGACCCAGCAATACCACTGTTGGGTATATACCCAGCAGAACTGAAAACAAGGACACAAACCAATATATGCACATCAATGTTCATAGCAGCATTGTTCACTATTGCCAAAAGTTGGAATCAACCCAAATGCCCATCAACAGATGAGTGGATCAATAAAATGTGGTGTATGCGTACAATGGAATACTGCTTGGTTTTAAGAACAAATAGACTACAAACACACGTGATAACATAGATGAATCTTGAGAACCTTATGTTGTGTGATGCAACCCAGGCATGGAAGGACAAATACTACATGACCTCAATGATATGAAATAAGCAAGCTGCCTCAGAGAGCTAGAGACTGGAAGATAGGCTTACGGAATATCGAGGGGTGGAGGAAGGATGTGAGCCAATGTCTGCAGGGGTGGAATCTATGATGAGCTACCGGTAAGTATGAGCACAAAGAAGAGATAAAATGGGCGCAAGGGGTTGCCTTTGGGTGGGGCTTTGCAGTTTTGAGGGGGACTGGGGATGGCCCGATGTGTAATATTGCCCAAAAATTGGGGGGAGGGAGGGGCAACATATGAACATAGGAGATCGTCAGGTGTTGGTTGAGAGTAAAATGCTGAGAAACCCGTATCAAAATATAATTAGGAGGGGTACCTGTTTAGGATGCTCAGAAGGGATTGTCCGATGCATGACGGCCACCTGGGGAATGTCTGAATGCTCATTTTGCCAGCGTGGGTTGTACCATTGTGTAGAGACCCAAGTAGTGAGAGTGGGGGTAGACCCACATCCTGGGGAGGACTAATGCCATCATAAAAGAGGGAACTGTATCTCTCGAGAGAAAGGGTGGCTCCCAGGGCATTAGGGCAGTTGAGTAATCAGTCCCTAAACACTGTTGCAAGTTTCTCTGGACGTGGATCCTCGGGAAATGGAGATTGGTGTCGCTGTGGGCTCCAAGGGGAGGGGAAAATGGATGTTGAATGGATGGAACCAAGGTAAATGTGGGGGCAAGAGAGGAGTTTCATGAGAGTACACAGATTGGATATAAAACATGTAATATTACACTAAAAACATATAGGGGACGACAGACTAATAATGTAAACCATTATGTAAAACATAGGATAACTAAAAAATTTAGGAAACTGTATAGCCTAAAGTATGGACCACAATGTAAGCACAGATGTCACCTTCTTTGAAAGCTATTGTCTCTGAGTCTGTACATCAGTTTCAGTAAATATGATATGAATAAGTTAAAAGATTATAGCTGTGGAAGGGAAAAGGTTTTATGGTGGATGTGTGGGAGTACTGTATATTGTATATATGAATTACTGTGATCTAAGGCTCTTGTGAAGAGAAGCTCAATCTTAGGGAAAAAAGAAAAGAAAAAGATAGAAGGTAGAATTTTTCCAAATAAATATGTATTCTATATCTAACCTTTTTTTTTCTTCTTTTTTTTATTGACTTTGTAATAATATTACATTAAAAATATATATGTGAGGTCCCATTCAACCCCACCCCCCCACCCCACCTCTCACCCCCCCAGCAACACTCGTTCCCATCATCATGACACATCCATTGGATTTGGTAAGTACATCTTTGGGCACCTCTGCACCTCATAGTCAATGGTCCACATCATGGCCCATACTCTCCCCCATTCCATCCAGGGCCGATGGTGCTTCAGAGGCAATCTATATCTAACCTTTAAACTCATTGCTATATTCCATTTTACTAGTAAGGGAACCTGACATTATATTGGGCTTCACTTTTCAGGAAGTTTTGGATCACAGAGTGGTTCAACAATGGCCATGGAGGAATACTGGTATGGGATGTTATTGACAGGCGATATATGGTTGACAGGGATTTATACAGGGCATGTGTCCAGGGTGCATGGAAATCTTTGGATATACTCATAGTGGAAAAAATTAAAAACAACAGCTGGGGGGTACTGGGTTACTGTCCAGGGTGTGCTCTGTCATGGTCCCTAGGGGAGCAGTGGCAATCCCCCAAGTGCAATGGTAAGGACCAGGAAGGAATGAGGGTCCAACAGTGAGCCCCTGATACTAATGACTATGCTTGTGAGCCTATACACCTGAAATAAGAACAAGGCCTAGAGCAGCACTGTGCCTAAGAGTTCCCTCCTGACAGCCTCCATCTTACTCAAATGTGGTTAGTCTTGAAGCCAAACTCAGCATGTAAATGCAAAGCCTTCCCCCCAGCGTGGGACATGACACCTGGGGATGAGCCTCCCTGGCACTGAGGGATCACTACCAAGTACCAGCTGATGACATAACTAGAAAATGACCTTGAAGTAAAGGTTCAATGCAGACCAGCAGAATATCCCTATCTACATATAATAACAGGAGTTTAAAATGCTGTTTAACCTAATGTAAGGGGGAAATGGAAAGGAGAAATGAATTTATATGACTTTGAGTCTCTAAAAAAGAGTCTGGAAGTTGTCAGAGGGATTGCCCTTATGCACAACTGCGCAGAGTCTCATAGACAGATAAAGTAGATACAACCCCAGATATTGGTCCTTTTGAGGGCTAAAGAGACCCACAGGTTCTATGGTCATGGCAGATGTGGTTCACTGCCATGCCAGTTGGCCCTTCTTTGGAGCTGGTGTTTCTGTGTGATGGACCTGGACTCAGATGTGATCTCTTTTCACAAGCCTTTCATGCTACTTACTGGAATTGTAGTTGGTGTTGGGGCTTAAGATATATCTAGGGGGGTCTACAGAGATGTACTTACTGGGTGCAATGGATGTCTCATGATGATGGGAGAGAGTGTTGCTGTGGGGGGAGTGGGGGGTGGGGGCGGTGGGGTTGATTGGGACCTCGTGTTTTTTGAATGTAATTCGTAAAAATAAATAATTTTAATTTAAAAAAAAAAGATATATCTAGGGGATTTGAATCTCTGGACTGACAATATGATAGCCAGGCCCTGAGCCTCAACAGACTTCAGCTCCTACACTCTGATTTATTGGACTTGCTCCACTCAGTTAATATGGAGTTGAAGAATGTCAACCACCACAACACGGAGCCTAGAGTGCCTACAAATGAAAGCAGGAGGATTGCATCCAATATCCATGTGGAATCTAAACCCCCTCTTGACATAGATGTGGAATGGACACAACCAAGCCAAAGTCCACAGGAAGGAGGAATACAGGAAGGATCAGAGTGGAGTTAATGATATTCTATTCATGAACTATTGTGGTTAATAATCGAGAAAATGTGGCATTGATGTGGAGAAAGTGGCCATGGTAGCTGCTGGGTGCGAGGAATGGGAGGAAGAGAAGAGATGTGGAGGCATTCTCGGGACTTGCAGTTGTCCTGGGTGGTGCTCCAGGGACAATTGCCAGATGTTGTGTGTCCTCCCATGGCCCACTGGATGGAACATGGGAAAGTGTGGGCTGTGGTGTGGAACACGGGATATGGGGTGCAGCAATGCCCGGAGATGTAATCACCAGAAACAATGGATGTGACATGATGATGGGGGAGAGTGTTACTGTGGGGGGAGTGGTGGGGTGGGGGCGGTGGGTGCGAATGTGGACCTCATATTTTTGTAATGTAATATCTTTTAAAAAATTGAATAAATTCAGTAGAATTTGGAAAAAAAAAGGAGAGGAGCACTCAGTGAGCACAAACAATGGAAGGGGAGTGGGGGTGGAGAGAAATAAATAAATCTTAAAAAAAAAAGGGAAAAAAAAGAAAATGTTTGTGTCCCTGTGGCCTCCAATCAACAGAGAACAGACTGCCCCTTTCAAGGAACTGCCAAGCACCCCACATGCCCCCAAAATTGCATGTACTTCACGCGTATGTGCGTTTTTGGGCGGAGAGTTTCTATCATTTTTATCAAATTGCCGAAGGTATTTAGGAACCCAAAATGCCCGGGACAGAAGCCTTCGGCATCAGAGCCATCAGCTTAGCCCTTGTCTTGTGCCGGTTTCTGTTCCCTGAAGGGACTTGTACCTCCCGACGCAGGGCCGGGCGCCAGGTGACGAGTGTCACACAAACCAGCCTGTCGCCGAGGAACCCTGACAGGGAGCGGACGGCTCTCCCTTTGCCAAGGCCAAGCGGCAAGTGTGCAAGGGACCTTGTTCTCCACCCTCAGTGGCGACCACAGTGGTGGCCTCTCACCCTGTACTTGCCCCCGGGGCTGTCCCTGTGGGCAAAGCCGGTCCCAAGACCCAGGATCAGTCACCTCAGAGACTCCTCATGGGTCAGCAGCTCGATACACCGGTTGTACTTGGCGGGACGACCTGCAGTTTTCCTGGCATCCGGGTCATACGCTCTTTAAATGAAGGCGGCGGTGGGGCAGAAGACACAGGGAGGGGAGCGCGGAGACGGCCACTCTGCTGAATACAGCTAAGACCTTGGAGACGTGTTCTTTGCTCTGGGCCTCAGTTTCCCTGTCAGTTGGCCTGCCTAATGGTTTTCAAACTGTGTCATGGAGTGTCCAAGAGTTCATTCACTTCGTTAGCGACTAATGTTTACTGTGTGCCTTCTATGTGTCGGGAGCTTTTCTAGGCACCAGGGAGGTAGCAGTGACCAAGACAAAATCTAGTGTGGAAGAGAAGTCACGACGAGGTGAACAAATTCATAAAACCAATGAATAAAGTCACATAACTGCGATTAAAAAAAAAAAAGTATATGCATTAGAGTGGACTTGCTGATATTCTATTCATGAACTATTGTGATTAGTAATAGAAGAAAATGTGGCATTAGTGTGGAGAAAGTGACCATGGTGACTACTGGGTGTGGGAAATGGGAGGAAGAGATGAGATGTGGAGCCATTTTCGGGACTTGGAGTTGTCCTGGGTGGTGCTACAGGGACAATTACTGGACATTGTTGGTCCTCCCTTGGCCCCCTGGATGGAACGTGGGAGAGTGTGGGCTGTGATGTGGACCATTGACCATGAGGTGCAGCGGTGCTCAGAGATGTATTCACCAAATGCAATGAATGTCTCATGATGATGGAGGAGAATGTTGCTATGGGGGGAGTAGTGGGGTGAGGGGGGTGTGGTGAATGGGGACCTCATATTTTTTGACTATAATATTTAAAAAATGAATAAAGACAAAAAATAAAAAGAGGTTGTTGATGTGGGAGGAATGGGGTGGAGAGTGGGGTATATGTGAACCTCCTATTTTTTTAATGAATATTTTTTGTGATCTATGTATTTTTAAAAAAGAGTCAATTAATTTTTTAGTATAATAAAACACATCCCAAAAGTGGAAAAAAAAAACTGCTTCTGCTGAATTTACCCACTTGTGAGCACTCAAGTGGGGCACAATTATCTTCATATTTTTGCTTACTCAGAAAGGTCTGTCCTAATACCTCTTTCCCCAGACATCTTTCTCACCTATTTTACAACAATGTTCCTTCAAATTCCCTTATCACCAGCCAAAGCATTGGAAAAAGTTCATGAATCAGTGTACAAAGGCACCTCTACCCATTTCTCCTTCCAAGCAAAATGTACAACCAGGTGGACTGCTCAATATTATGCCCTTGAGTAGGATTTGCCTTCATCACTGTCCATCAGGGATGTTCCAGAAAGAGGATGCACTGCTAGAGCTGTTCACTTTCAAGTGGTAATGTTCTTTCATGCAGAAACCTTTGTAAATCAGGTCCAACTTTTCTGTTCCTCGGTCAACTGTTTGTAAGGAACTCCCCAAGAGGTGATAGGTGTGGGCTGGGAAAGAGCAGGTAACATGGCAGGATGGGAAAACATGGGCATTTGTGCCACTTCCTCATAAAAGTTACTTGTGCCTTCAGTACCTGCTTGAGCCCTATCTCATGTATTCCACTTCCACTTTATGATGGAGTGGTGCTGTGCACACCTAAGTTTATGGTTTGGTGGGCCCAACATAAACCAGCTCACGAAAGGCATCTCAGGTCTCATGGTAAGTTGGTTGCCATTGGTTAAGCATTCAATCTCTACTAAAGCGCAGTAGCAGGCCAAAAGCTGTTTTACATAGGAGAGTAGTAATCTGCAGAGGATAGAAGGCCTTGGCTCCAAAATCCTAAGGGTCTGCATTGTGATTCTACTATAAGGACCTACAAAAGGCTCCAGACAGCATCACTATTTGCCACTGACATTTCCAGCACCGTTAGACCTACTGGATTTATGGTCCAAGCAGTAGTGCAGCTTGCACAGCAGCCTGGACCTGTCACAGAGTCTTCTCTTTTTCTGGATTCACTCAAAACTAGCATGTTTTCTGGCCATTCACTAAATGGGACAAAGCCTCACACTCAAATGATGAATGTGTTGTCTCCAAAATCCAAAGAAACCACCTAAGTGTTGAGCCTCATTTTTTTGGTTTAGGGAGCTTATCCTGCAGTTTAGAAGGGATGACTCAACATAGGACACCCACAACACTGGATACCTAGAAACTTCACTGAGGTGGAAGGCCACTGTATTTTTCTTGGACTTTTCCACATTCTCTCTTACACAAATGTCTCACCAATAAGTCTAGAGTAATTGCTACTTCTTGCTCACTAGGTCCAATTAGCATGATGTCATCAATATAATGGAACAGTGTGATGTCTTAGGGAAGGGAGATACCTTCAAGGTCATTTTTGACAGTATTATTGCATTGGGCTGGAGAGTTGATATACCTATGAGGCAGGACTGTGATGGTATATTGCCAGCCTTGCCAACTGAAATCAAATTGTTTCTGGTAGTCCATACTGATGCCAATTGAGAAAAAAAATGCCAGATCAGCAGTTGCATACCAGGTACCAGGATATGTGTTGATTTGCTCTAGCAAGGATAAAACATCTGTAACAGCAGCTGTGATTGAAGTCACCACCTGGCTAACTTTATGATAATCTATTGTCATAATTCAAGATCCATCTGTTTTTTGCACTGGACAAATAGGAGAGTGAATGCAGATGTGGATGGAATCTCCAACCTCGTATCCATCAAGTCGTTGATGGTGGCACTGATCTCTGCAATCACTCAGGAAGCTGGTATTGCTTTTAATTGACTATTTTGCTAGGTAGGGGCAGTTCTAGTGGCTTCCTTTTGGTCTTTCCTACCATAAGAGCCAATGTCTATTAATAATTCTTGAAATATCTCATCATTTTATTTTCCCAAAGCCAGTTATCCTGGTAAAAGGTCATAGGACTCTGGGGAATGGTGGGAGGAAATTAAGAGTATAAATTTTTGGCAGTGTGGCAGGAAACTTCACCAAGAGAAACTGGCATTTCCCTCATTCAAGGGGCTCAGGGTCTGTAAGCTTTCTCAATTTGGGGAGTTGATTAAGTGTCCATGACTCCCTTTGTCTGTAATACAAGCTAAGCTTTTGTTCACTCAAACTAGAACTCTTCTGCTTATACAGATCAAGTTGGAATTTAGTAGACTGCCCACGTATTTTAATCCTAGGTACCCCATGACTTATTAGCCAATGCCTTAGTTCTATGGAACTCTGTCTCTTTGATTATTCATTTTAGTCTGCATTTCATTGTGGTAGCCAAATCCACATTGTCCTTGGCTATTAAGTGCTGCTACTTGGCTTCTGCCAGCCTGGGATCTGATTATCCCCATAGTATTTAAGGATTCTCATTCCATGACAGAAGTGCCTAGAGAAAGATCTGGACTACAGAGATCAACCACAGAGCTCTTCAGGGAAGATTAAGTTAGTCTTACAAATAAGGTCTTAAAGAGTGAATCCATTTTAGCATTCAATTGCTCTAAGTCTTTGAATCCCCTTATTACAAGTATGGGTATGTACTAGACAAAATTCTGCGGGGCAGGCTGCAAACAAGGCTCTCCAAAGAAGGTCTTCGATGAGTTCTCAGGACACACTTGGAATGCTGAAGTCACTTCCCTTTTTGAGGCTTTTAACTGATTTGATGAGAGGTCATTCATTGCTGATGGTAATATCCTTAGTTGATTGTAGATATAACCAGCCATCTATGCAATGAACTCACTGATGTTGGCAATAGTGAACAATGCTGCTTTGAACATTGGTGTGCATATATCTGTGTCCGTCCTTTCAATTCTTCTGGGTTTATACCCAGCAGTGGAATAGCTGGATCATATGGCAGATCTATAGTTAGTTTTTTGAGGAAATGCCAAAATTTCCTCCACAATAGCTGCACAATTCTACATTCCTCTTAGTAGTGGATGAGGGTTCTTGTTCTTCCACATCCTCTTCAAACTCCTGGTCCTCTATTTTTTTTAATGGCTGCCAGTCTAATTGATGTAAGATGATATCTCATTGTACTTTTGTTTCACATTTCTCTAATAGCTAGTGATGTTGAGCATTTTTTTAATGTTCTTTATAACTATTTGTATTACTTCTTTGGAGAAATGTCTATTCAAATCACACACTCCTTTTTAAATGGGTTGTTTGTCTTTTTATTTTTGAGGTGTAGAATTTCTTTATATATGCTGGACATTAGGTTCCTACCAGCTATATGGTTACTGAATGTTTTCTTTCATTGTGTAGGCTGCCTTTTCACTGTTTTGGCACACTTCTTTGAAGCGTATTTTTTTTTTTAATTTTGAGGAGGTCTCATTTATCTATTGTTTTTTTTTCACTGTTCATGTTCTGAGTGTGAAGTTCATGAAACCATTTCCTATTACAAGATCCTGTAGATGCTTCCCTACATTTTCTTCCATGGTCTTTATTGTTATGGCTCTTCTATTTAGATCTTTCATCCATGGATTATATTTTACATTGTAGTTTATACTCTCACCTGCACAATTTTGTAGGTTATGGTAAGATATGTAATGTCCTATATCTGTTGTTGTAATGTTATTCAGGACAATTCCCAAGTCCCAAAAATGCCTCCATATTTCACCTGTTTTCCCTCTCCCTGCCCTTACAACTTCCTGTGGCCACTGATTCCACATCAATGATATAATTTCTTCCACTGATAGAATCACAATAAGTCTACAGTAGAATACCTGCAAGTCTACTTTAGTCCATATTTCACCCCCCAATTCTGAGTATTCTGTGATGGTGATGCCCAAATCACCTCCAATTGAGAGGGGAGTTATATCTCATGGGTCAGATGGATGGGATTATCATGCTTGCAGTTATGGATTTTCTCAGTTCTTTGGTATGATCATTCTCCATCATCATCTCCTTGTTAGTTGTCCTGGGTGAGTCCAGTGAACTGGAGAGTAGGTGTTGCAACTCCATTGTGGTTCAGGACCCAGCTTGCACATAGACAGCACAAAGATTTTGGTCTCTAGGACATATACCTATAAACCCTAATACTAATTATAGGTTCATATAGAAGCATCAGAAGAGCCATATTTAGGGAAACCTCAACTGAGCCCAACTCTGCCACACAGGGGAGCATAAATTTCCAAGTAAGGCCCACTGGCAAGGCATCAAATTTCTGAGCTATCTACCCTGACTCTAGTGTCTAAATGTTCCCAGAGCCCTCAGGAGCCCCACTATTTAAGGTAGTATTTACTTTGGCAGTCAATGAGATCCTGCTGAGACTTGCATAAGCACAACACCTGGAATGACCTCCTGAATCACTTTTTAGCTTTTTAGCCATATAAAGTCATTTGTCTTTACCTTTTCCCCTTTTGGTCAAGGTCTTTTTCTAGTTGCAATTCTAGTTAGTGCTTGGTAGTATCTCTTGGTGCCAGGGAACCTTATGAAAGGGAATCATATCCCAGGCTGGGGGAAGGTAATGCATTTGTATGCTGCATTTGGCTTAGAAAGAGGCCACATTTGAGCAAAAGCGAGACTCTCAGGAAGTAAATCTTAGGCACCCTATAATACTAGACTAAGTTTCAATCTCAAGAGTAAACGTTCATAAGTACAGTCATCAATATTAAGAGTGCATCAATGGATAATCCTCCTTCACTAGTCGTTGCCCCTGTACTCAGGGGATTCTAGCTGTTTCATTATAGAATGTGGCAGAAGTCCTCAAGATGGGAATGCAATGTTATTTGTTATTGTTTAAATATCCACCCACTTTGACAAAGCCCCATGAATAATTGAACACATTTATATGGCTTAGATATCTTTTCAGGTGACCCTCTTCCCATGTATCCCCCATCACTGACACCCAGCAGAAGGCAAGATAGAAGAATAGTATATATTGTCCAAGCCAGAATCCTGAGAATCTGACATGACTCTTCAATCTCCATATATACTCTACTTTCCAAATGTATCTCAAATCTACTACTTTTCTCCATTCTATCATAATTTTCATCATTCAACCTGCTATCATTCACCACTTACATTACTGTAAGAAATGTTTATTTTTCTCCCTTCTTCCAGACTTTCTCCATTCCAAATCCTTCTCCTCATTGTGGGCAGAGTAATATCTTTAAATAAATAGTTGACAAGCTTATTCCTCTGCTTCAAACTCTCCAATTATCCCAATCAACTACAGCCAAATTCTAAACACTTTAACAGCCACATCACCCCCTCCATGATTAAGATCTTATGTACTTATTTACTTTTGGTGTATTTCTTTCTTTGCACTTTGTGTCCAGCTATGCCAAATTTCTTATTGTTTCCCTCATATATTATTATTTCCCCCTTCTGTGTCTTTGATCTTGCTGTACTTTATTTCTGAAATGTCCTCCCCTCCCACCTATTTGTACATGTCCTACTCACAGCACATCCTTAACACTTAATTGAGAAAGCCATTCATTTAAGTCCCTAAGGCTGAGTTGGTTTCCTTGTGCTTCCATTGCATATTTTATCATACCTAGATCACTGTCCTCATCTCTACAAACTCCTTGGGGGGAGGAGGTTGTCTTAGGTGTCTTACTCATCTTTGTATCTCCAAAACGTCTTAGAGATTTTTGCATATGGAGGATGCCCAATAAGCTGTTGAATGAAAAAAAGTTTTTTTTTATTGCGAATAATATCCAAAACTTCATGGAATTTAGCCACTTTAGCTGTTATTTAAATTCCAACTTTAGTGATTTCCTTATTTGTAAAAGCCTAGAATGTGCTTATTGAACTAGAAGCTTTACATTCTATATGTTTCTATGAACACTGGAGCATTTCTTTAGGAAAAGAAATCTGAAAAGTTTAATAACCTCAAAGATTGTCACATCCTTGGCCAATTTTTAAATCAAGCTATCTGGTCCAAAAATAAACCTTACTAATTATTATTCCAAAGATCTCACAATATTTTTTAAATCAAGGTGATTAGATAAGAAATTTTGCTTCAATTCAAAACACATGATTGTGTTCTCAAATGAAAATTAATTAAACAAAACTATTTAAGCTTTCTTCTATATAGACTTGTACAGGGAAACTGATTAAATTAAAGCTATTGCTATGTGGAAAGGAAAGGAAAGTATGTGTAATGAGTAATATGTGAGATGTTGAACATTTTAGGCTTTGCCAAAATGATTGGGTTGTAGCTCTTCACATAAATAGCTTCTAAGGTATGAAATAATGAATACCTCATTGACTTTAAGTGATTTAAACATTTATAAGTGCTTAGTCCACTTTTTGCCATTTTTTGAAATCAGATTTAAATTCAACCCTCTGGAAGAAGGCCAGAATCAAAGTTGTGATTGTATATTATGCTACGGTGTCTGCAGCCTTAAAGATACATGTTTTGAATCTTTTGCTAAGACTTTAATCAACCTTAGGAAATTGATTGCCCTTTCATGGTTTTTCTTCAGTGCTTATATAAGATGATCACAGTGCAGCAGTCTCGGTGTGCAGCCATTCTGTGACACAACCTGCAGTTTGTTTCTACCGCTGTGGCCCACTCTAATATATATATATGCTTCAGAATATAAAGGAACATTTTGGAACATGAACCATAGACCTGAGGTATTAATACTAAATTGGAAAATAATTTAGTTAACTCTAATGAATAGAAATCTGGGGGAAAAAACTCAAGGAGCCCTGATTAATTCATGCTGTTGCAGAATCACATAAGTTACCATACAAAATTTCCCAGAACTTAATCACATACATGGTAAAAACTCATTTAAGAATAAAAAATAAATTTTAAGTAATATTTATGAGTCATTCTTTTATTTGATCCCAAGAATGTTTCAAGGATAGGAGAAAACAAGAATCCTTTCTCATATAACAATTTAACCACTAATTCACAATATCGTTATCAATTTTGAATTCTCTCTAGGCAGAAAAAAACATTGAATTATAATGAATATCTAAACTTATTAGATAAGGATCATTTGAAAATTTTATTGTATTCATCTCAACTAAGGCAAAGATTTAATCTACTCAAACTGAGCAAAAATTTTAAATGGAATAATACCTACATAAATCCTATCAATGTAGAGTTGTTATCAAATAAGTAGGGAAAATGAAAGGGTATTTTCAAGAATGATGAAGAGTCTGAAACTTCATCCTACTTGCAAACTAACAAGTTTGCCTGCCATAATTTCATGGGTGCTGAGGGAAGACATGTGACTGCTAGGTCAGAGAAAAGGGAATTTATTATGCATGGCACGGCAAGTGGCATGAGCTTCATGTTCATGTTAGTTTACCTTTCTCACTCCCCAAGTACCACATGGATAACAGAGAGACCCAGATGGACATTGCAAATATGGTAGGTTTGTATCCCAGTCAAGGAATCCAAAGTTTAGGAAAGCCCAATTATTTAAAATGGTCTGTAAGTAAACCTGTACCATCTTAGCTTTGGAGGAAAGCATCTCTGCTTTAATGGACAATTAGCAAATTGTCCTGGAGACAGATATTCTATCTTCCAAGGCAATTTGGCTATAGACATATCTTTGAAAGGATAGTGGAGAAAAAAATTCTCTCAATTCCTCATTACCAAGATGCAAAAGACCCCTGGAGAATTTTCTCCTGATAGTCATTAAATAATGGCTTATTTATTATCATATTATTAATATCTATTTTAAATAGCCATTTTTAAACCTTAAATGGTAGTATAGATTATTTGGATTTTAGCAGAGGCAACACTTAAATATTTTTATTACCCTTTTTTTAAAGATACATAAATCACTCCAAATGTTACATTAAAAAACAGAAGAGATTCCCATATACCCCACTTCCCACATCCCGACTACTCCACATCAACTGCTTTTATTAGTGTATCCCTGCAATATCCAAGTCCCAAAACTGACCCAACATCATATCTCTTCTTCCCTTTCGCTGCCTTCAGCAACTACCATAGCCACTGTTCACATCAATGACACAATTTATTCCATTGCTAGTGTCACAATAGTTCTATAGCAAAATACCAATCAGTCCACTATAATCCATATTTTATTCCTGTATCCTGTGGAACCTGAGATGGTGATGTCCATTCCACCTCTAAATCAAGAGCAAGCTTAGATCCCACATGGCTGATGGATATGACTCTCCTGCTTGCAGTTGTAGGCACTCTTGGTCCCCTAGTGTTATGGTTGACCATCTTCACCTCTCTTATAGCTGACCTGGGTAAGTCCAATATACCAGAGAGTAGGAGTTGCAACTCTGCTGAGGCTCAGGGCCAAGCTGGAACATAGCGATTCCAGAGATTCAAGTCTTCTGAGTATACACCAAACCCAGTGCAAGCCACAGGTTCAGTAAAAGTGATAGAAGAGGCATATGTAGAAAGGTCACATCTGAGTCCAACTCCATCACACTCGGGAGCACAGATTTCATAATAGGACCCACTGACAGGGTACTAAATTCCAGAGCCTTCTCCCATGACCATAGAATACGTGTGTCTCCATAACCTTCAGGAACGCCAGTACCTGGGGTTGTATCTATGTGCCCCAATGGAGCAGCAACATTCCCCCAAGTGCAAGGACAAAGACCAGAGAAGGATGGTCCAGTGATGAGCCCTTGACACTGATGAATAAGCTTATAAGCCTGTTTGTCTGAAATTTCAACTTGGCCTAGAGCTACAGGGCGCCTAAGAGTTACCTCCTGAGAGCCTCCATGTTGCTCAAATGTGGCCACCTCACTAAGACAAACTCAGCATGTAAATGCATTACCTTCCCCCCAGCATGGGACATGGCTCCTGGGGATGAGCTTCCCTGGTACGAAGGGATTACTACCAATCACCAGCTGGTGGTGCAACTAGAAAAAGACTTTGAATAAAAGGTGGAAATTGTAAAGACAAATGAGTTTATATGGCAAAGAGGTTTCAAAATGAGTTAGGATGTCATCAGAGGGGTCACAAGCAGGTCCCAGCAGGATCCCAGAGACAGCCAAAGTAAATGCAATTGGACTTCTAATGAATTCCCTGCTTGCATAGCAGGCATGACACTAGAGGAGGTTGTGTGTTGGGCACTGCTTGGCTCAGTGTCCAGACTTTTTACATTTGAAGAATGGCTACAGTGGGTTCATTCCAAACTGCCTGGTGTGGGGTGTCTGCTGGGAATTCTGAAATAAGGAGGATTTACAGCTGTTTTTTTTTTCCAAGGGGACTGCTGTGGTTCTGACAGGGCTTTTGGCAGCGTTTTGTTGGTTTAGGTTATTTGCATGGGTTTGGACTGCAAACCAAACACGTTGTTTTCTTCTGGGGGTAGACAGGTGGAAAAATGATATAGGGGTCTTACCACATAAGGTCATAAAAGACAGGTATTGAAATTTTTTTGGTAAAATGAGAATGATCAGAGGAATAGGATTCAAGAAGTTGTTTAAATCAGAAGAGATCAGAAAGGGAGAAGGGAATAAGGGCACATATGGGGTTTGGCGAATCTGACCTGGAAGTGGATTTGGGGGCTGTTGGAGTTTCTGGATGAGAGAGAAAAGCAGAGAGACCTAGAGCAGCAAGCAGAATTGGTGCATAGGGAGGGGAAATAGAGTTATTCATTGGATCAGGGGATGTTTCTGATAATGCATTATGAGGGTAATGAGGGTTTTTTTGGGAGACGGTAGTGAAGAAGGAGAATTTGAAAAATGGGACAGAATGGACAGAAGGAGGGGCACTTGCACAGCTCAAAAAAGGCTTCAAAATATGTGATCTAACTCCACTTGTTTAAGTATTGACAATAATTGTTGAGACCTGTAAGAAATTGGGGATTTAATGTTTCAGTTTTTGGCCAGACAGATTTATTGTTGAGTGAGTAATGAGGCCAGATAGTATTGCAGCATAAGATGAACTTCTGGGTGGAGATCAGATTCAAGACTGAGGTTTTTAAGACTTCAGAAGAGGCCCCCCAGAGAGTTATTTTTAGGGGATTGCCTGTTACCCATGGTTTTAAGGAGGTTTCATTGAGTTCCTGAGATGCTGACACATCACAGGGCATCCCACACTGTGTCTCATTGGAGAAGATCTGGAGCAAAGAACCAGAGGGAGGTATCCCTCCACCTAGTCACACCACAAAACAGAGGGTCCAGGACCCAGGACAGTCCTCTACCTGCACCAGGGAGCTTTTGAGACAGCAATAGTTGTCCTGGACAACAGAAAACAGAAGAGTGTGCCAGGTGCACAAGGAAAAGGTTGAAGCTCCTTACCTGTGTGTATGTTTGTGTGTGTGTGTGTGTGTGTGTGTGAGAGAGAGAGAGAGAGAGAGAGAGAGAGAGAGAGAGAGAGAGAGAGAGAGAGAGAGAGAGAGAGAGAGAGAGATATGTCCTGGACAACTGAGAGCAGAGGAGGATGTCATCCTGAACAATCCTGCCATTGTGGATGGAAAAGGGACCAGAGAAGTGAGCTCCCTTGACCTCAGCTCCTAGGTTTCAGCAACAAAATGTTAGGTTCAGAGGGAAGCCTAGGGAGGGGGCACTAATAAATCCAGCTGAGAGTTAGAGTCCATACAAAATTTTTTAATGACTTATAGCAGGAGGACTGTGTCTAAAATAGACAACAACAGTGATGGGTGGGGGGAGAGCATTTTTATAACTTGTTGAGGGGCTAGACTACAATGGGGCTAATTTGTGATGGTTTATGCTAACTTTGCAGTTTCAAGGTTGGGGCAAGATAACTAATATTGACTCTGTAATTCCATCTGCATTCCTCAGACATAGGTTGCTACTATTAGACCTACCAGAATGTTTAGGGAGAGGGCTGGGAGGGAGCAGGGACAGGAGCTCTGGTTCCATATCAAAATTAGAAATGTACATCTGCAGGAAGAGGCAGGAGATAAAGGGGATGAAGAGAAGGGAGTAGGTCAGAGCTCTGGGCTTAACAGAATAAAGATATAAAGGAAGAGCCTCCTTGTTTCATTTTGGTATAACTCTGATAGGCCTTAATATTTCCAGAGATCTCTATGGGATCATCTGAGGCCTTTGCTGTGACTACATCACAGTTCAACTTCTTCATTTGCCCAGTTCAGCTCAACCCCCCATAGATGTTCAATCAATTTCCAGCAAACATATTTATATTTCACAGTTTGTTTCTCAGGGAACCCAACTTGTTTCACTTGGTATAAGGACTTATTTTTTAAATTTTTAATGTCTTTTTAAAAAGATAAATAGAGCACACAAAATGTTACATTAAAAAACATAAGAGGTTCCCATACATCCCACTTTCCACCACCCACTCCTCCCACATCAACATCCCCTTTCATTTGTAAAGCACATTCATTGCATTTTAACTGCAATTTTATGAACAAATTAATTCCAAATTTTGAGCATATTATTGGTACAAATGATCTTTTGACTTGCAATTCATTTGCTTATATTTTGGAAAGACAAAAAAATCTTCAACCCTAGATATCTTTTGGGAGTATATAAAGTTTTACCAGTAAGAAATTTGATGACTGGGAAATTTATACTTATCTGTTACCAGATTAAGTGGATTTTTCTTTTTAGAACCACAATTATTTATTTATTTTGTTAACTTATTTCCTTTAGGTCATTTACATTTGCCTTCTCTAATGCATGTCATACTAACAACCACAATTACATTAATGGATCAGTGTCAGACTGATGCAGGAATTAGAAGTCAACAGGCTGTTATTGACAATTGAGTCTCCTTTCCCTCCATTTTTCAATTCTTTCTAAACATTCCCCTCTACTCCCTACTCCACTACTCCTCCCAGAAACTATAAAACAAAAATCTTAAGTAACATCTGTTAAACTTTGTATTGAAATTTCAGTCTTAAGTACAAATATGTATTAGCATTAAGAAGAGCATGAGAGGAGGAGAGAAATGGGGAAAAGGAAAACGGGTACATTTTCTAGAGAGAAAAATACCGTAATGAGAGAGGCACACTTACTAGTCTAATAAAATGTGAGACAATGTACAAAAAAAGTACACATGCCAATTGTTCACCATTTTGGTTCATAGTAGTAATTCTAGAGATTGCAAGGAAGAACAAAAATGAGGAATAGAGCTAGGATGATTTTCTTTTAATATTTGTATTATGAAAAGGAAAAATATGTTACCCTATCATTTCCTCCATAAGAATATATGTTATCCCTAATTTTTTTCTGTTTTGTAATTAAAAATAGGCATGAAGTAGAATTATGGGAAACAATCTAAATAAGAAAACTGATTTAAATTCATATTAACTATCATGTTAATGTACAATTATGTCAGTTTGTATTTATTTGATTTAGAGAGAATTATACTACTATGAGGAATTCAGCAGGTTCTAAGAGGGTCATTTCCTTTGACCCACTAACTTTTTTTGGGTTTAATTGTTGTTGGATATTCTGAAATGACTACATTTTACAAGATGATAATTTACTGAAATATAGGATGAGCTAGGTCACAGAGAACTCATCAGGTTTATTTGTGAGCTTGGAACCATGACAATCAACAGTCATACCAGATGTTTATGGGCTAAAAGGGGATACTGGGGCAGTGTTGAGTAAAATTATGTAATTGAGAACATCCACACTTCTTAGGTCAAATGGTGAATGTGGATGTTTCAATTTTGTGTTACTAAGACAGGCACTGAAAAAAAGAATCTTCCTCAAATCTCTCATCTATATTACAGAGCAGAGGAATAATTTCAGCCTGAACTCTGGATTCAATGCAGAAAAGGAAAGATATGACGTGGCGTTAATTCAAATGAATAGTAGTTTAAGTAGGGCAGAGCAACACAAAGGTTGGAATGCATGTATATTCAAATTACCAATCTGCACCATCTACTTACACTTGAAGCATTTCTGTATGCTTGCTACCCAGGAACATTTTAATGAGGTGCTCACTCTCAGAACTTGAGCTAATTTGCTTCTCCCAGAAGACTATTTTTGATGTCATTCTAAAAGAAAAAAATAAGAGAAGACTGAATATTTCATAGGAAATATTTCAGGAGAAAAGCTCTCTCTTCATGGACCATATCAATGGGAATAGCTCTGTCATTGACTAACATGTAAGATTAGTGCATGTGTGAATAAAAGGAGACACTTTAATTAAATATTACTAATATAGATGAGATAAAAATACATCCTGAAAATATCAGTTTCTATTATTGTTGGCTTTGTGATGTAGAAAAAGAGTACAAATGGTAAAATATAAAGGTATAAGTAAAAATAAACATGTAAATTCATGTCAATTTCACAATTATATTGTATATCTGAGACTATACTTATTACTTTCAAAGCAGCCAGCAAACTAATCAAGCCATTATATATTTGATTTCATATTTTTAGATAACTAAAACAAATAATTTCAAAATTTTACCCCATAGCCCACAATAATAATCTCATCACAGGGAAAAATATAACTTTAGCAAACTCTGATCTTGATTATTTTTTAGCAATTTTCAAATCATATATGATGGAATAATTGCATGGAATAAATATAGCAAACCTTAGAAATTAAAGGCTTTGGGAAAAAAGTATGATTTATGCCTTTGTGTATTAAATTACAGTGTATAGTGTAGTCTTCTTTTAAGAATGTTTATGATTCCATATAATGATTTATGACATGTTTCCTAGAATGAAGGCAGTATCTGTTACATGCACTGCTTTTTTTTTTCCTTTCAAAATTTCCATTGCTAAGAAATATTTTCCTATATGATCTCAGGTATGATACTAAAAAGTTTTGTAGACCTCAGTCTACTGCTTTGAAAAATGAAGCTTTGAAAAATATTTCTTTAATCTATTTTCTTGTTTAGAATGATTAAGATTATTATATCTTGATATTTTTTCTGTAAGAGACAAACATTCTGTAACTAATGGATATGCCCAGTGCTTTATTAAGTTGCCATTTGTGTGTGTGTGTGTGATCCAGGTATTGCTGTTAGAGACCACACTTAATAAAAGGGGCCTAAGACCATTTTCTAACTTATATCACTATGGATTTGGAAAGACAATACTTATACAGAAGCAGCCTCATTTGTAGCCAATTTCATAATTATTCCATGGGTCTTCATGGGACTATTTTAAAAAGTGTTCTCTCTGTTGTGCTTTACATATTAGAAAAACTTTTTTATTTAGTGGTGGGTTTATCTATCAGAAACGTGGCCACTTTTATCCTACCCAATTATGTGAAGTGAAGGTAGTTTAAAGCCATAAGAATTCTTAACTCTGGTCTTCTGCCTTAGTCTTGAGAAGGCATGAGACAGATAGCAAGATGTATATCTGCTTTTTGTTCCCTCATATGGCAGTAGTAAGATACCAGAGTTTGTTTGATCTTTTTTGGGAAGAAGCTTAAAGAACAACATTCTTGGACTTATTCTGTTCTACGGTCCCCAAGCCCTGTGTTCATATGGCAATGAATGTGACCAACTAGGCTCACTGGAGTTTAGTAGGCAGGTCAGAGACATCAGAACCCTTTGTTCTGACTTTCAGTAGCACAAAAACTAACACACACAAAACTTACCTAGTAGTATTACAGAATTATAAGATGTATATAGAATATATAGAGATTTATAGAAAAATAAATAGAACTAGAAGGGAGTTTAAGGATCATTTGTGGATTTTATAAATAAGATTTCTGAAGTCAAAGATATTCTATGAATTAATACAAAAAGAGTTGTTGGCAAGGTTACAAATATCTTATCTTTTCCAGGGCATAAATGAGAGTTCATCAAAATTTAAATTCAAATATATTACAAGAAAGAGCTTGAATAATTTGTTTTGTTTATCTTAATTCAGGGACAATGAATCTGCATTGCCATATCCTTATTTGAAGTTATTTCGAGAATTTACAAGCTTTGGTGCTAACAATCATTGCTGGGGAAGGGGGAAAGGGGTTTGATGTTGGATATATGGAAGTCCCCTATTTGTATATGTGAATTTACTGTGATCTAAAATTTCTTTGAAGACAAAATTAAAAATTAGAATAAAAATAAAAAGTATGTAGAAAATGAGGAAGAAATGAAAGAAATTGCCTTGCCAATGTACATACAGTGCAATACCTATTACAGTGATGAAAGGGAAAATGTCAAAAAAAAAGTTTTATGATGTTTTCATTTTTAATACCCCGATTTAATTTTACTTTATTTTAGTTTTTCCAAATTAGTATGCATTTTATTTATAATCTTTAATTCTATCATTACTATTTCATTTTCCTAATAATTGAATTTGCTAATATATTTGGCTTCATTTTTGAAGAAGTTTTGGACCACGGAGGGGTTCAACTATGTCAGGGGAGGAATGCTGTTGTGGAATGTTAATGATAGGTGTACAAGTTTGGGAGGAAGTTCTCCAGGGTATGTATATAGGGTGTATAACAATTTTCAGATATTCATTGTGTATTTTCATAGTAGTTACAGGTACAAATCACAACTGTGGGAGTGTTGCATTCCTAACCAGGGGAACTCTGTCACATTCCCCCATGAAACTGCAACAATCCTCCAAGTGCAAGGGCAAAGAAGAGTGAAGAAGGATTGTCAAACGATGAGCCCTTGATACTGATGACTATGTTTATAAGCCTGTGTGTCTGAAATTTCAACTAGGCTTAGAGCTGTAGGGTGCCTAATAATTACATCCTGAGATCCTTCATGTTGCTCAAATGTGGTCACTCTCTAAGATGAAATCTTCATGTAAATGCATTACCCTCCCACCAGTATGGGACATGACTCCCTGGGATGAACATCCATGACATTCAGCGATTACTACCAATCAATAAGTGATGATGCAACTAGAAAAAGACCTTGAATAAAAGGGAAAAATGTCAATGACAAATGTATTTATATGGCTAAGAGTCTTCAAAAAAGAGTCTAGAAGTTATCAGAGGGGTCAAGCTTATGCACATTTCAGCAGGATCACAGGGACAGTCAAAGTAAATACAACCACAGGTACTGGTGCTCCTGAGGGCTGTAGAGACACAGAGGTGCTACAGTCATGGCAGATGGCTCTGGAATTCAGTGCCTTGTTAGTGGGCCCACTTTGGAATTTATGCTCCTGAGTGTGATGCAGTTGGACTTAGACGTGACTTTTCTACACATGCCTCTCTTATGTCACTTTTACTGAACCTGTGGCTGGCACTGGGGTTGGTGTATACTAAGGAGACTTGAATCTCTGGATTGTCCATATTCCAGCTGGGCCCTGAGTCTCAGCAGTGTTGCAACTTCTACTCTCCAGTTCATTGGCATCATCCAGGTCAGCAAACAAGGAGGAGAAGATGGTCAACCATTACACCATGGAACCAAGAGTGTCTATAACTCCAAGCAGGAGAATTGCATCCGTCATCCGTGTGGGATCTAAGCCTCCTCTCAAAATAGAGGTGGAGTGGACATCACCATCTCAGGTTCCACAGGACGGAGGAATAAAATATGAATTAGAGTGGGCTTAACGTTATTTTACTATAGAGCTATTGTGACTAGTAATGGAAGAAATTGTAGCATTGATTTCGAGAAAGTGTCCACAGTAATTGCTGAGGGCAGGGAGGGGGAAGAAGTGATGTGATGCAGGGGCATTTTTGGGACTTGGAGTTGTCCTAAATGATATTACAGGGACAGGGGCTGGAAATTATATATCCTGCCATAGCCCAATGAATATACTGGGTAAGAGAGTAAACTACAGTGCAAACTATTATCCATGCGGTGTAGCAGTGCTCCAAAATGTATTCACCAAATGCAATGAATATGCCACAATGAGGAAAGAATTTGTTGATGTGGGAGGAGTGTGGTAGGGTGGGTGTGGGTTATATGGGAACCTCAATATTTTTAAATATAACATTTTTGTAATCTATGTATCTTCAGAAAATGCAATTAAAAATACAGATAAATAAATGAGAAGTAAAAAAGGAAAATATAAGAGGTGAAACAACATATCCTATATCCATCATTGCACTATTTTATGAAAAGTTCCATTGCCCTCCAGTTATACCACTTCCATCTATTCTATTCCTCACTTCCCCTCCCCTCAGGCCCCACAGTGACAGGTAAGCTTCACTGCTTGAAGGAACATATTTATAGATACTTGCAACAATGCTGAGGGCTTGACACACTAGACTGTCCTCATCCATTGTGAGCCACCATTGCTCTTGAGAGACACCCTCTCCTCTGTTTGAGAACATTAGGCCTCCCCAGGATGGAGGTACACCCTCCCATCCATTGCTTTTGTCTTCACCCAATGATACAACACACTATGACAAGATTAGCACTCCCATTCCCTAGAAGCTTGCCATTGTGCCAGATTACTCCATTAAGCATGTTAAACAAGTAACCCTTCCTTATATTTTCTAAGGAGTACTCTCAACATTATAGTTTCAACCACATGCCCAACTATCTCCCATTTTCATCTGCTCCTACAACCGTCTCCCAATTCCTTGGGCAATCTGACCCATCCTCCCAACCCTACCAGTGTCAAGGCTGCAAACTCCAACCCAATCGTGTCCCTATGCTCCATCTTATCACTTCTTTGAAAAACTACTTACCTCTACTTTATCGTAGATTTAGCCCATGTATATGCCAGCTCAAAACCTTCCTCTTCTCCCCAATTTCCTGTAAACATATCATCCAGTCTCTAGTTCTCTGAGACAGCTTTATTTGCTTATTTCATATCAGAGAGGTCATTAGTATTTATCCTTCAAAACCTGGCTTGCTTCACTCAACATAAGGTCCACAAAATTCATGCATGTTATTCCATGTGTTAGTACTCTATTCCTTCTTATAGCTCAGTAATGTTCCATTGTATGTGTATACCACATTTTGTTTATCCATTCATCCTTAGATGGACATTTCGGTTGTTACCAACATTTGGCATTAGTAAATAATGCCGCTATGAACATTGGTGTGCATTTATTAGTTTGCATCCTTATTTCAGTTATTCTATGTATATAACAAGCAGTGGAATTGCTGGGTCATATGGTAAATGCATAGCTAGATTTTTGAGGAACTGCCAAACTATCCTCCAGAAAGGTTGGATCTTTCTACGTTCCCACCAGCAGTGGAAGATGGTTTCCATTCCTCCATATCCTCTCCAACACTTGTAGTCTTCCTTCTTTTTAATAGCTGTCAGCTTAATGGGAATTAGATGTTAACTCATCGTAGTTGTGATTTGCATTTCCCTAATAGCTAGTGATTTCGAGCATCTTTTCTTATGCTTTTTAGCCATTTGTATTTCTTCTATGGAGAAGTGTCTGTTCAAATCCCTTGCTCATTCTTTAAATGGGTTATTTGACCTTTTATTTTTGAGAAATAGAATTTCTTGATATATGCATGATATTAATTTCCTATCAGTTATATGGTTACCAAATATTTTCTCCCATTGAGTAGGCTTTATTTTCACTTTCTTGACAAACTTCTTTGAGTTGCAAAGGGCTTTAATTTTGAGGAGGTCCCAATCATCTATTTGTTCTTTGGTTCCTCTTGCTTTGGATGTGAAGTTCATTTCCTACTACACAGTCCTGTAGATGCTTCTCTACATTGTATTCCAAGGTCTTTATGGTCATGGCTCTTATATTTAGGTCCTTAATCCATCTTAAGTTGATTTTTGTATAAGGTGTGAGATCATAATCCTCTTTCATTCTTTTGAATTTGCATTTCCAGTTCTTCAAACACCAGTTGTTGAAGAGTCCATTCTATCCCAGTTAAGTAGGCTTGGTGCCCTTTTTGAATATTAGATGACTGAATATATGTCAGAAATCTCAATTCTGTTCCACTGGTCAATATGTCTTTCATATTGCCAAAACCATGCCATTTTGACCACTGTAGAATTGTAGTATGTTTTAAAGGCAGGTAGTGTGATTCTTAGAATTCCTTTTTCTTTTTCAATATTTCTTTGGCTACTTGGGCCTATTTCCTTTCCAAATAAATTTATTTGTTAGTTTTTCTAGTTCATTAAAAAAGCTGTACTAATTTTTATTGGGATTGCATTCAATCTGTAGATAAGTTTAGGTAGGATAGACATACTAATTATAATTATTCTTCCTATTAATGAACAGGGAATATTTTTCTATTTATTTAAGTCTTTGATTTCCTTTAAGAGTTTTGTGTAGTTGTTGGTGTATAAGTCTTTTACATCTTTAGTTAAACTTATTCCTAGATACTTGAATTTTTATTTGCTATTGTAAATGGTATTTATTTCTTGAATTCCTCCTCAGATTGCTCTTTATTGGTGTACAAAATGCTACTGATTTTTGCATATTGATCTTATAGCCTGCAACTTTACTGAACTCATTTATACTTTCCAGAAGATTTGTTTTAGATTTCTCAGGGCTTTCTATGTATAAGATTATTTTGCCTGCAAATAGTGACCTTTTGATTTCTTTCTTTCCAATTTGGATGCCTTTTATATCTGGTTTTTGCCTCACGCTTAAGCAAGTACTTCTAACACAATGTTAAATAGGAGGGGTGATAATGGACATCCTCTTCTTTTTCCTGATCTTAGAGGGAAAGATTTTAAAGTTTCACCATTGTAAGCAATGTTAGCTGTGAGTTTTTCATATATACCTTTTATCATGTTCAGAAAGTTTCCTTCTATTTCTATCTTTTGCATTGTTTTAATAAAAAATTGTTCTATAGTTTGTCAAATTCTTCTTCTGCATCTACAAATATAAACATGTGATTTTTCCCTCAATCTGTTCATGCAGTATATGACATTGATTTCCTTATGTTGAACTATCCTTGCATATCAGAGACGAAACCCACTTGGCCATGGTGTATAATTAATTTAATGTGTTGTTGAATATGACTAGCAAACACCTTGTTGAGGATTTTCACATTTGGTTCAATAGAGCATTTGATCTGTAATTTTCATTTCTTGTTGTGTCTTTGGCTTTGGAATGAGGGTAACATTGGCATCATAGAGTGATTTAGGCAATGTTCCTCTTATTTGTATTTTTTGAAAGAGTTTAAGCAAGATTGGTGTCAGTTCTTTCCAGAATGTTTGGGAGAATTCACCTTTGAGGACTTCTGGCGCATGGCTCTTCTTAGTTGTGATGTTTTTAGTCACTAATTCTATTATTTGTGATTGTTTTATTGAGATCATCAATTTTTCATCAATGTAAGCTGCTTATATGTTTCTAGGAATTTGTCCATCTCCTCTAAATTGTCCTTCTTGTTGGCATATAGTTTTTCAAAGTATCTCTTCTAATAGTCTTTATTTCTGTGGGGTCAGTAGTTATATCCACTTTCTCATTTCTTATTTTGAATATTTGCATCTTTTCTTTTTTTTTGTAGTCTATCTAAGTGTCAATTTTATTTATCTACTCAAAGAAACAGCTCTTTTTTGTTTACTTTTTCTAATGATTTCTTATTTTCTATTTCATTTAAATCTGCTCTGATCTTTGTTATTTCTTTCTTTATCCTTTGGGGTTAATTTATTGTTGCTGTTGTTTTTTTTACTAAATCATCCAAATGTGCAGTTAGTTCTTCAATTTTGGCTCTTTCTTCTTTTTTAATGTATGAATTTATGGCTAATTTCCCCTCCCAGTACAGCTTTTGCTGCATCCCATAAGTTTTGATATGTTGGGCAGTAACTTTCTTTAGTTTCAAGGTAGTTATTGATTTTCTTTTGAGATTTCCTTCTTCCTTGATCTCCTATTTTTCTAAGAGTGTTTTGCTTAACTTCTATATCTTTGTGCCTAATCAGGTTTTCTGGCCCTTCCAGATTTACAGCTTGATTCCATTGTGGTCAAAGAAATTATTTCATATGATTTCAATGTTTCTGAATTCATTAAGAATTTCCCCGTGGCCTAGCATGTGGTCTATCTTGGAAAATGATCCATGTGAACATGAGAAGAAGGTATATCCTGCTGTATTTGGATGTAGTGTTCTGTATATGTCTATTAGGTCTAAATCCTCTAATATAATATTTAAAGCATTTGTTTCTTTATTAATTCTCAGTTGAGATGTTCTGTCTAATGGTAATAATGGTGTATTAAATTCCACCACTATAATTGTTGTGGCATCTCTTCCTCCACTTAGTTTTTGCAGTGTTTACATCATGTATTTTGAGGCACCCTGATTATGTGCATAAATATTTATGACTATTCTTTCTTCATGAAAATTATCCTTTTTACTAATATGTAGTGTCCATCTTTATCTCTTAAAATAGTTTTGCATTTAAAGTTGATTTTGTCCCATGTTTTTATAGCTACTCCTGCCCTTTTTCCATTATTGTTTACTTTTAAGATTGTTTTCCAGGCGTTCACTTCCAACCTCCTTGACTGCCTGGGTTTAAGGTGGGTTTCTTGTATATAGCATATAGATGGGTCATATTTCCTTATCCATTCTGCCTATCTGTGCCTCTTGAAATGTGAGTTTAATCCATTAATATTCAGCATTATTATTCTCAAGGATTTACTTATGTTTTCCATATTTCCTTTGGATTTGTGTATGTCGTATGTTGTTTTCATTTCTCTTTTTATCTTTTTGGTTGTTCTTACACTATCCTCCAACTCTGTCTCTCCTGGTTTTTTTTCCTTTGCTTCTGCAGAATTCCCTTTAGTATTTCTTGAATGGCCAGTTTCTTCTTGACATACTCTTTTAGTTTCTTTTAATCTGTGAATATTTGGATCTCTCTATCATTTTTTCTTGTCAGCTTTGCTGGATAGTGTATTCTTCACTGGTAGTTTTTTTCTTTTAGTACCTTGACTATGTCATACCACTGCCTTCTTGCCTCCATGTTTTCAGATGAGAAATCAGCACTTAATCCTATTGAGCTTCCCTTGTGTGTGATGGTTCTCTTTTATTTTGCTGTCTTCAGTATTTTCTTTTTGTCTTGAGCATTGGTAATTTTACAAGTATATGTCTTGGGTAAGTCTGCTGAAATTTTTACTGTTTGGGGTGTGCTGCACTTCCTGGACTTGTACATTTATCTCCTTCAATAAGTTTGTGAAGTTTTCAGCCATTATTTCTTCCAACATCCCTTCTGTCCCTTTTCCCATATCTTCTTCTTCGTGATGCCTATAATGCATATGTTGGTATGTTTTTCATTGTCATGCAGATCCCTAAGTCCCTGGGTTTTTTTTTTCCATCTTTTTATGTACCAATTCTACAATCTGTTTGAGGTCACATGTACTTGCTTCCACATCACTCATCCTTTTCCGTGCTTCCTCAAATCTGCTGTTATTTGCTGAGAGTGTATTTTTGCTTTCTTCAATGATGCCATTCAACACCATTATATTCTTTGTCTTTTGAGTATGTTTATAATTTATTCAGTATGTTATCCAAGTGTTTTCTTAATGTCCTTCATCTCTTCCTTCACTTCATTAAGCTTGTCTATTATATTTGTTTGGAGGTCTTTGATTAGTTGTTCAATGTTCTGCTCCTCTAATTGGTTTTTAATTTTTTTCATTGGACTGGTCCATGTCTCCTGATTATTGGTTTGGTTTGTATATTTTTGTTGCTTTCTTGTCATAATTTTATCTTGTTTTATTCATTCAGTTGATTCATTTCTCCATCTAGTCTCAGGTTATTTTAGGTTCTGTTTTTATGTGTGTGTTAACTTTTCTCTTTGACACTTTATTATTCTTATTCTATGACCTTATTTTCTGAGTTACCTTGAAGGAAAAAGATTAGGGCCAGGGAAAGCAAAAGAGATAAAAAAAAGGAAAAGTATAATATTAGAATTGGTAGTAAATGATAGCAGAAGAACCGTATAAGACCCAGGAGAATACATATTAAATTAATGTAAGTAGTGTAAAGTTATAGTATTAAGAAAGTGGAGTGCCTAAAATGAAATGGGGACCTAAATATGGAAAAAATATATAGTATGAATTAAAAGGCTAGCATGATCTGGAGAGAGGGAAAGAGAAAAGAAAATACAATAAGATAAAGAGTTAATTAAAGATAGAAAACAACAGAAAGTGGAATGTAGAAAGATTTAGGAAGGAAAAGAGATAACATTGGTAGTCAAAATCAGTACACACAGAAGAGGAGTTTGAGGATGAGGCAGCACAGCAAACAAATATAAGATTGCAGCACCTTGAGCTATCTCTCTTCTTGTCACACTCTATCTGAATCGAAGTCCAGCATCCTCCTGCATTGTGGGTTCCCAAAACAGCTCACTAAGGCAAGATTTTGTCCCCACGCAGCTATTTTTTGTAGGCACAATGGTATGGGTGCTCTTACTCTGATGCCATCTTGTCCACTTCCACACATTCTATTGAGCCTTTTACTATATCTCTTCACTCTTTACAACAAAACCACTAGGTTGATATTTTAATTTTATTTTATATTTGACAACATTGAGGCTTAGAAACTAAAGTGATTTTATCTAGGCTCCAGTATTGTAGCTGAGCTTTGAAGCCACATTCATGTAATCCCAAGTCCATACTCATTACACTGAGAAACTTGGTCATAAAAGTAGATAGCATTTTTATTTTTGTTGGAGAGAGAGGATGAGAAAATTTATTCAATTTTTTCTCAGGACTTTAAATCACTGCTTGACATTCAGCTTCTAAATCAGTCTTGCATAGTCCATAAGCTGCTCTTTCAGGCCAAGAACCAATTTATTGGACCTAGAAATGAGCTCCTTCCAAAAAACTGGTTGCTCTCTGTCTCCTCACTTACCTTGGACTTAGTTCCTTCATCATTATGCTTGTTCTACTATTTCAAGTTTGGATAAACTTGAAAGAGGTAAGTAAAACACGTCAGGCAATTGAACATTTCTACTTTCTTTCCAATCATGCTGTATTCTGCATCAAAAACTTCCTCCTGCCATCACTGAATGAAGGACCACAAACAGAATTACCTATTGATCTCATGGACTGGAACAACTGACAGGCATTCTTACTCATCAACCATATTCTGCCTTTGGAAATATATTAGGGATGATCTGGCTGTTTCAAAGGATTAGATTTATTTTTTTCAAATCTTTTAACACAGAGGTTGATATTCACCCTGGTGGCACTTTTTGGGCAACAGAAGGTTTGGTTTTAAAGTAATTGTAATTTGTTTTATAAAATTACAGGCAGATTGACCTTATGCAAGTCATTATATACGCTTGTATTTTAGGTGTAGTTTTAAGAGAAAAAATTCTTAAATACATCCTTACTAGCAAGTCCTCTCAGTGTCAATAAACTCACCTTTCCAGAAACTAAAACATAAAACATATTTAGTACTGGAGATGTTCAGTATTCCTTTAGGCTATGTTCTAAATATGCATTGAGTCTAACTATTCTAACCTTTCCAATCTATCATATAGAGCCCCTTTGAGAGCAATCCCTTCCAATATAACACAATCTGAATTCTTTCATTACATGAGACATTACATGTTTTCTCTTGAGTGTTATTATATTTAATTTCATTATATAAGTCTTCAAAAATTTGCTTCAGTTAAATCTTTTCCAGAAAATGTTAATTTTCTTTTTTTTTATAAGTCAGTTTGAGTATCACCATATTCCTGAATAAAGCAAATTACCCACCAATCAAAATATCAAAGTCTGTATTGTGGTAAATGAACAGGAGATGTGCTGTAAAGAAATAAAGGAAGAGAGTCCTGGTATAAGGATGCTAGACCTTGGAGATCCTCTTTTCTTTTGGATGATGGAAATAAGGAAAAGAAAGTTTAAATGAGTCAATCAAGTCACAGGATAAGCTCATTAGTCAGCCATGAATAGCACACATGTCTTCTGAAAGCTGTTTATCCCACTATATCACTTGTTCTTAACACCAACTATACATCTGAATCACTTAGAGAACTCTTAAAATAGATATCTAGGTCTCATCTGCAAAGACTCTGATTCAAGTAATCTGGAATATAACCCAGTCATCTCTGTGCTTTTAAGATTCCCCCAGGCTATTCTACTGGGCAGCCAAGAATGAGATCTACTAAACTATATTCTGCTGTCCCCTTTACATTGTGAATAAAAATCATTGCCTTTAAGGATACAATGGAGATGATTTTTCTCTTGAATATGTCTAATAAGTCTTTTGTTGGTAGAGTGTGTTGGAGGCATTTGTTGAGCTGCTTTCTCAGATACTCAGGTGACCAGCTTCCATTTCAAGTTTAAAGGAATTCTGACTCCATGAATCTCCATATTTTGTAGAAAACTATGGGATGTGGTTTGCATCATCTTCTTCAAGAAGCCATCACTGAATTTCTTTCTATACAATCTGCTTAGATGCCCCTCCTATGTCCTCTCATAGTCCTTTGTAATTACATTTCTCATGGTGCTTACCACATCATATAAAATTGGTTTCTGCCTTTCTCCTACTCGACTATGAGAACTCTTTAAGCAAGAATTATGCCATTCATTTTTTTTTACCATTCATTTTTTAGTTCCAGAATTTAGCATGTTTTCTGTTGAACTGAATTGAATTTGGTGTCCTAAAAACATAATTATAAAGAATTTAGCAAAATAAGAGAGAAAATTTTGCCAATCAGGAATAAAGATGAGGAAAAGTGCTTTGTGCCAAAATGATAAAAGTATGGATGCCTTTTCTAGTCTCATAAGGAAAGGATAATGTTTAGCATGTTCTTATAGAGGTAAATTTGTATATGCTGTATAATTATACGCTCACAATAACCTTCCAGTTAAGTTGTTATCACTTTTGATGGATAGGAGCAGAAATTGATCCTTACAGAATCTGGTTGATCAACTTGTCAAAGTTACCCATGTAATGAAGGATAGAAACACATTTTAAACGTGGGATTTTCTGGCTCTGCAAATCTCACTTTTCTGATTATCCTCCAAACTTCATTACTTCTATGGTTCATTTATCATTCTCTCTCCAGCCTAAAATTCCAAGGAACTCATTTAAAATTGACATTATCCAGGAACTTTCTAACCTATTTTTTTCAATGCTATATCCCCAGTGTTTTGAACTGCTTGACCATGTAGCAGATGCTGAATAAATATTGTCGAATCAGTAATGAATGACTTACACTTTGCTCTCTCCTTAACCAATAGCTCCACTTACTCATACTAAAACTTATTCTCATCCTAAACATAAATTTTCACCAATGATAGATTTTCAAATGATTGAAAATTCTATCCAATGAATTATATTTTTGCACTTCAGATATTACAAGTCTTAGACTCTGTTAAGAAACAAAGAAGAGGAAGGTGAAGAAGTCAACAGAGTAGGGCAATCCTACTCTATCAGCTTGTCAAACAGCACAGTTGGTTGTCAGTCAGATATATCTAAATCACTTATTTGAGGAGCCCAGGAGACCAGAAGAGCATCCTGCAACATACTTGGAAGAACAGAAGGAGGAGACTACCCATCTGTAGTGAAGATTCGTGAGTCCAGTGCCCATTCCTCATTGGTGGCACAAAATGACTTGGGAGATTTTCCCTGGCTTGAGTGGGTTGCTCCATTTCCCCAAAATGTGTGAAGAAGGGATGGTTAGACACCAACTTCACCTACTAATTAGTAAATCTGACTAAAGTTCAGTCTTAAATACAGCTAAAGTTTGAACCTGTCCAAGTCAGAAAAAGTCCAGTAGACTCCATGTTAGCTCCAACCTGGCATGAGGGAAAGAGGGACTGATTGAATATCACAGTGATGGTAGGGACTGGTTTTTTTCCAGCCAGGTCAATTTGCTACCCTAGCCTGGGATCCAGCCCTGTCTCTGGCAGGGATAAAGTTGAGGGAAAATTCACCATCCTTACTGGGAAGCTGTATTCACTTTCAGACTGTGTGGACTAGAGTGTTGAGTACCCATGCAGATACATCTCTGGCCCCCAATAGTCCAGGTGTGGAGGAGGTGTTTCATCAGCCTCTCTGCACAACAGTAGACATTTACAACCTGAGCAGACTAGATTTCTGAATTCCTGTGACTCCATTCTTGCCCCTAAATAAAATAGGAGAGTCGTCAAAATTTCCCCAGCATCTCCACAACACTGAAAACACTTTTGGCTCACACAGACTAAATTGTTGGACACCTGTTGCTCTTCCATACCCCCAATAGGAAAGGAATAGGCATGATGTTTCATCAGCCTCTCCAGGCAACAGTAGGCACTTTAGGTCTGCATGGACTAAATTGGTGGCATGCCTATGGTTCCATTCCTATCCCTAACAGGGCAAGAGGGACAGTGTACCCTCAACCTTTCCAGGCAACTGTAGCCACTTTTAGCATGCATAAACTAGACAGTAGGGCAGTTCTCTGGTTCCATTCCCACCACTGACAAGGCAGAAGGAACAGTGTTCTCTCACCCACTCTGGATTAATGCAGCCACTCTGGATTAATGCTTTCAGCTACATGGACTAGACTCTTTGACCCTTTGGTGATTTCATCCCCATTTATAACATGGCAGGGGGATAGACAGTTCTTTTTCAGCCTTTTTGGCAACTGCAGCTGCTTTAAGCCTGCACAGACTAGACTGTCATACATATTTGTTTCTCAAGCCCTGTTATTGACAGGTCAAGAGGAAAAACAGTGATTCCTAAAGTTCTCCAGGCAACTGCAGCTGCCTACAGCCTGCGATGACTAGATTTTTGGAAATATGCATGTTTTTTTCTCTGTTGCTGCAGGGAGGAGGAGGGAAAGTCCTCCTCAGCCTCTCTGAGAAATTGCAGTTGTTTTTGGCCTGCAGGGACAGGACTGTTGCACACATATGTGGCTCCATTCCAATCCCTGGGAGGAGAGGAGTGGTGCAAATGGTTGTGCCTCTACCACTCCCCATTGAAGGGGAGAAATGTGAAAGAAGCTATATTGGTTCCTGGGTCAATGTGAGTTTGAACCTAGGTGACTTACAGCAACAACCAAAACCTTGGCTCTCATTTTGCAACTGGCAAGGGATAAAGGGCATGAAATAGATGAAAAAGAGCTGAAAATTTCATATTAGCAAAACTCAAGCTGCTATACATTTCCAAATTAATTTGAACCAAGTATAAAATAAGGGCTGTAGCATAAAGCCTGTCAAATAAGAAGGCCTAAGCTAAACAGAGAAACTGAGCCCAGAATAAATACATCAAGTAAATCATATGCTGGGACATCAACAAAAATTACAATCCATTGCAAGGAAGAGGAAGATATGGATCCACCAAAGGAAGAAACTAAGTCTCCAGATTACATAAAGGAGTTGAGAAAACTAATCAAATATGTTCAAACACCTTAATAAATTCAGTGAAATAGCTAAAGAGATCAAGGATATAAGAAGACACTGGGTGATCCCAAAAAAGAATTTGAAAACACACATAGAAAAATAGCAGATCTTATGGGAATGAAAAGCACAACAAATGAAACAAAAAATACACAGGAGGCATATAACAACAGATTTGAAGAGGCAGAAGAAAGGATCAGCGATCTTGATGACACAGAAAAGGAAGAAAATGGGAAAAAATTCAACAGGGTCTTGGAGTTAAATGACCACAAGAATATTCAAGCATACATGGCATAAGTTTCCCAGGAGAAGAGAAAGAAAAAGGGACAAAAGGAATATTTAAGGAAATAATTTTAGACAATATTCCAACCCTGTTAAAGGACTTAAATATTGGTGTCCAAGAAGCACAACATGCTCCAATCTGAATAAATCTAAATAGACCTATTCTTTGACACATACTGTATTTGTCAGGGTTCTCTTGGGAAACAGAATCAATAAAAGATATCTGTCAATAGTATGTGATTCTATAAGAGTCTCACACAGCTGTGAGACAGTTCCACAGGCAGGCTGCAACCAGGGGTTTCAATGAAAGTCCAGTGAAGTTTCTTGATGAATTCTGGGAGATTCTGGCTGTCCAAAAATGAGCTGAGAAATTCTCTCTCAATGCTGGAATCACTTCCTCTTTTAAGGCGCTCAACTGATTAGGTTAAGCAACATTCATTGCCAATGGCAATCTTCCTGATGGATGTAATTATAACCAGCTCTCTATGATTTACAACTGCAGTAAAGTCAGTGGTGACTATAATCCATAAATGCCTTTGTATTACAGTTACCCCAGTGCTTTCTTGACCAAACAACTGAGCATGATTACCTGGCCAATTTGACACAATAGTCTAACCATCACACACACTAATCAGAATGTCAAATGCCAAAGATAAAGAGAAAATCTTAAAAGCAGTACAAAAATGATTCATCACATACAAGGAATGTCCCAAAAGATTAAGTTTTGATTTCTTGTCAGAAACCATGAGGGCAAGAAGGCAATGGTATGATGTATTTATGAAACTGAAAGAGAGATACCACCAACCAAGACTCCTTTATCCAGAAAGATTGTTTTGCAAAAAAGAAAACAAGTTTAGAATATTGATAAATAACAGAAACTGAAAATATTTGTAGCCAAGAGACCAGCATAACAGGAAATACTAAAGGGAGTGCTACAGCCTGAAAAGAAAAAACAGGAGAGTGAGACTAGGAAGAGTTCAGTAATTAAGGCATATTAGTAAAAATAATGAGTGAAATAAGAACTCCCTTTACAGTAATGACATTGAATCTGAATGGATTAAACTTCCCAATCAACAAACACAAACTGGTAGAATACATATGAAAATATGAGCCATATGCATGCAGACTACAAGAGACTCACCTTAGTACCAAAGATACAAATAAATTCAAAGTGAAAGGCTGGAAAACGATACTCCACAAATGCAGTAACAAAAAACCCAAACAAACCTTGAGTAGCACTTTTAATGGATGAAATAGACTCTAAAAACAAATGTATTATTAGAGACAAAAAGTGACATTGTATATTAATAAAAGGGGTAATTCACCAGGAAGAAATAACTATCATAAATGTATATGGACCTAACAAGGATGCCCCAAAATACATGAGACAAACCCTAATAAACCTGAGAGGACAAATAGATGTCTCTATAATAATGGTGGGAGGGTTCAATGCACAGTTCTCATCATTGGATGGATTATCTGTGCAAAGGACCAGTAAGGATAGAAAGCTTGAATAAATATGATAAATGAATGAAACCTAATATACATATACAGAACATTGGAACCCATAACAGCAGGATATGTATTTTGCTCAAGTGCTCATGGGTGTTTCTCCATTATAGACCATAGGTTAGATCCCAAATAACATCTCAATAAATTTTTAAAAAGATAAATTGTACAAAGCACTTTCTTTGACCATAATAGAATAAATCCCTAAGTGAACAGCAAGGAGGAAAAGGGAAAATTCACTAATATATGGAGATTAAGCAATACAATTAACTAATAAGTGGGCCAAAAAAGAAATTGTAAGAGGCAGTAGACTTGGGCATCCATCTACCACATGGGAGGCCTGTCGTTCAAACTCTGGGCCTCCTTGACTGGTGTGGAGCTGGCCCATGCACAGTGCTGATGTGTGCAAGGAGTGCTGTGCCATGCAGGGGTGTCCCCTGTGTAGGGGAGCCCCACGTGCAAGGAGTGCACCCCATAAGGAGAGCCACCCAGTGCAAAAGAAATTGCAGCCTGCCCAGGAATGGTGCCACACACACAGAGAGCTGACACAACAAGATGACACAACAAAAAAAACCACAGATTCCCGTGCCTTTGACAACAACAGAAGTAGACAAAGAAGAAGACACAGCAAATAGACACAGAGAACAGACAACCGGGGTGGGGGGGGGGGCAGGGAGGGAAGAGGAATAAATAAAATAAATAAATCTTTAAAAAAATTGTAAGAGAAACAAGTAAATCTCTCAAAATAAATGAAAATATGAATATGACATATGAGAATCTATGGATGTAGCAGAGGCAAAGTTGAGAGGGTATTTAAAGTCCTTAATACTTATATTTAAAAAGAAGAAATAGCTAAAACAAATGACCTAACAACACAGGTGGAGGAACTAGAAAAAGAAATGTAAACATTCCTAAAGCAAGCAGAAGGAAATAAAAAAGAGCAGAAATAAATGAAATTGAGAAAAAAAGCCAGAGAGAAAATTTCAAAAAATGTAAGTTCTTCTAGAGGATCAACAACCTTGACAAACTGTTAGCTACACTTAAAAAGAAAGAAAGAGAGAAAATGCAAATAAAATCAGAAATCAAAATGGGGGCATTGCTACTGACCTCACAAAAATAAAACTTACCAGGGGACTTTGGGAAGATGATGTTGAACTAAAAGGTGGAACTCAATGCTCTTACAAAAGCAAAAATCAAGCCAACAGCTGGCAGAGGGACCTGCTTTAGGGATCAGCAGACCAGGACAATGCTACACAACCCCCAGGAGATTAAGGGACAGAGAGACAAAGAAGCTGAAACAACAGTTGTGAGTTTCCAATCCCTCATGGGGGCTAGGAAGGTCTCCCCTACCCCACACACAAGATATTAAGCTGGGTCAACACCATTAACTCACTTCAATGGACTGAGAGGAAAACAGACATCTTCCTTCCTGTCAGCAGTTTCAAGGGAAAAGTGATGGGGAGTTGGGCAACATTTCTTCAGTGAACTCAGCCTGCAGAACTCACTTTGAATCTTTGCTCTGAAGTTTCAATGCAGGAACACAGGAAAGCCAAGACTGAAATACGTCCATGGAAACATGTGTGGACAATTACTATCTGCTGACCAGTCTGGAAATTGCATCTAAAAATGCTATTTATGGTATACTTTCTTTCCTAATCCCTAGGAGAAAATCTATGCCCTATTAGTGAGTCTTTGGCCCTATTTTGATAAATTAACCTGGGCAATTTTAAAGACTTAGAGTAAGTTTAACCAAATCGCAAAGATCTGAAAAAACAATAAGCAAGACAAAAAAAATGGACCATCAGAGTAAATTCACCAACATATTCAGATACCTAGACATCAGCAAATAATTACAAGTCACACTAGGATACAGGAAGAGATAGCTCAGCCAAACTAACTAACCAAAAATCCTGAAGATATGTGAGATTTAAGACAGCTGATCAGTGATAATCAAATAATTTACCTAAATCACTTAAAAGAATTTAAAGAAAATATGACTAAAATGATAAAGGATGTGAAGAAGACATGGTGAGAACATAAAGAACAATTTGAAAGCCTGAAAAGGAAAATAATAGAACTTATCAGAATGACAGACATGATGGATGAGATTAAAAATACATTAGAGGCAGATAAGAGCAGACAAATTGCTGGAAAACAGAATTAGTGCTTCTGAAGACAGAGTATCTGAACTGGAAAAGGTAGGAGAACAGAAAGAGAAGAGAATGGAAAAAGTGGAACAGAGTATAAGGGACTGGAATGACAATAACAAAAGGCAAAGTTTAGTATTATCAGTGTCCCAGAAGGAAAAAGGGCAGGGAGAATAACTGAGATAATAATGACCAAAAGCTTTCCAACCCTTTTGAGAGACATATATATCAATGCCCAAGATGCACAACATACCTCATAAAGAATAAATCTGAATAGACCTACCCTGAGACACCTAATATTCAGAATGAAAAATATCAGAGATAAAAAAGGGTTCTGAAAAGAGCAAGAAAAAGCAAAACCTCCCCTTAAAGGGAAAGTCAATATGATTAAGCACTGACGTATTAGAAACCATAAAAGAGAGAAGAAAATGGTATAATATATTTAAGGTACTGAAAGACAAAAACTGCCAGCTAAGAATTCTGTATCTAGCAAAACAGTCCTTCAAAATTGAGACTGAGTTCAAAGTCTTCACAGTCAAACAAAAACTGAGAGAATATGTTACCAAAACACCAGAACTGCAAGAAACAATAAAGAGAGTGCTTCAACCAGTAAGGAAAAAAATGGGTGAGAAATTTGGAGAAGAGATTAGTAATGTAATTTATTAGGATGGGTAAACTAAAGGTTAAGAATACAGACAACAGAACAATATAACAACAGAGAGGCAACGGACAAAGCCGATGAAGTAATTAATGCCTTTACAGTAATAACATTGTATCTTAATGGCTTGAACTCTGCAATCAAAAGACATAGACTGTTAGGAAGGATTAAAAAATATGAGCCATCTATATTTTATCTACAAGAGACCCACTTCAGACATAAGGACACAGCCAGGATAAAAGTGAAAGGTTGGAAAAAGGGTTCCATACAAATGGTAACCAAAAATGAACTGGAATACTGAAACTAATATCAGATGAAATAGATTTCAAATTCAAAACTATTATAAGAGATGAAGAAGGTCATTATATATTAATAAAAGTGGCAATTCACCAAAAAGTTATAACTGTATTAAATATTTATACACCAAACCTGAGTGCCCCAAGATACCTAAGACATGGACCCATAGACTTGAATAGAGAAATAAATGTCTCTACAGTAATAGTTGGTGACTTCAATACAAAACATTCAGTATTGAATAGAATATCTGGAGACAGGTTAAAAAAAAAAGAAACAGAGATTTTGAATAATGCAATAAATGAACTAGACCCAACAAATATCTACATAGCATTGCACCATAAAACAGCAAGATATACTTTTCAAGTGCTCATGGATTCTGCTCCAAGATACAAAATATATTTGGTCACAAGACAAGTCTCAATAAATTTAAAAAAGATTGAAATTATACAAAAATCTTTCTCTGATCAGAACAAATGAAGCTGCAAATCAATAATAGGCATAAAAAGGAAAATTCATAAATATATGAAGATTAAACAACACACTCTAAAATTATCAGTGGGACAAAGAAGAAATTGCAAGACAACTCAGCAAATATCTTGAGACAAATGAAAATGAGAGCAGTACATATGAAAAACTATGAGACACCATAAAGACAATCTGAGAGGACAATTTGTATCTCTCCAAGCATACATCTTTAAAAAGTCCTAAAGCTGAAGACCTAACTGAACACCTGGAGGAACTAGAAAAAGAAAAGCAAACTAATCTCAAACCAAGCTAAAGAAAGAAATAGTAAAGATAAGAGCAAAAATAAATGATATCAAGAACAACAACAAAAACAAAAAAACAATACAAATAATCAACAAAACCAAAAGTTGGTTCTTTGAGAAGATCAACATAATCGACAGACCCTTAGCTAGAGTGACAAAGAAAAAAGAAAATGCAAATAAATGATATTAGAATTGAGAGGAGTGCATTACCACTTACCTCACAGAATAAAAGAGATCATAAGAGGGTATTATGAACAACTGTATGTCAGAAAACTAGACATTGTAGAGGAGATGGACAAATTCCTAGAAACACACAAACTACTTACACTGACCATATAAGAAATAGAAGAAATCAACAAAACAATTACAAGTGAAGAGACTGAAGCAGTCCTCAAAAAGCCTCCAAAACATTAAAAGCTTGGGATCAGATGTCTTCACAGGTGAATTTTACCAATCATTCAAAGATGGTCTAATACCAATCTTGCTGAAGATCTTCCAAATATGTGAACAGGAAAGAATGCTACCAAACTCATTATATGAAGTCAAAATCACCCTAATACCAAAATCAGATAAAGATACTACAAAAAAGTACAGAACGAGATCTCCAATGAATATGAATGCAAAAATTCTCAACAAAATATTTACAAACAGAATCCAAAAGCACATTAAAAGAATTATACAATATGATCACTGCTCAAGGGTGTTTTATTCCCAGGTATGCAAGCCTGGTTCAACACAAGAAAAACAATTAGTGTAAAATATAACACATTGATAAGTTGAAGAAGAAAAATCATATGATCATCTGGATTAATGTAGGAAAGTCATTTGAAAAATTACAGCAACTTTCTTTTAAAAACATTCCAAAAGCTAGGGATGAAAGGATGCTTTCTCAATATGGCAAAGTGCATATGTGAAATCCACAACTAGCATGGTACTCAATCTTGAATGACTGAAAACTTTCCTGATGAGATCAAGAAAAAGACAACAATGCCCACTATCACCATTGCTTTTCAATATTGTGCTAGACGTTTTTGTTGGAGCAATTATGCTACATAAAGAAATAAATGTCACCCAAATAGGAAACAAAAGAAGTAAAACTTTCACTATGCTGATTTTATATCCTGTATCTAGAAACTTCTGAAAAATTCTACAGAAAAGCTGCTAGAACTAACAGAAGAGTTCAGTAAATTAACTGGATACAAGGTTAATATGCAAAAATAAATAGCATTTCTAAACACAACTGATGTTTTCTCAGAGGAGGAAATCAGCATAAAAAATCTATTTATAATAACAACTAAAATAATTAAGTATTTAGGAATAAAATTAACCAGGGACTTAAAGGATCTGTATTCAGAAAACACAAAACATTGCTCAAAGAAACTGAAGAACACTTAAATAAATGGAAGGATATTCCATGTTCATGGATTGAAAGACTGAATATCACTAAGATTCGATTCTGCCAAAAACTGATTTATGGATTCAACACAATCCCAGTAAAATCCCAATAACCTTTTTTTTACAGAAGTGGAAAAATCAGTTATCAATTGGAAGGATAAAGAGTCTCAGATAGCCAAAAATGTCTTTAAAAAGAGGAATGAAGTTGAGGTCTATCACTGCTTGAGTTTAAAGGACAATTCATTGTTACAGTGGTAAAAACAGCATAATACTGGCATAAAGACAGGCACATTGACCAAAGGATCTGAATCAATAACTCAGAAATAGACCCTCACATCTATAGTCAAATGATATTTGACAAGGTATTTAAGTCCCCCAAGCTGGACCAGAACATTCTATTCAACCAATGGTTCTGGGAGAACTGGATAGCCATATCCAAAGAAAAGAAGGAGGACCCCTATCTCACATAATGAAAGTGCTTTGAGAATGATTGAAGTGATGAATGCACAAATACGTGATTACACCGAATACCATTTGTTTTACACTTTGGAAGTATTTATGCTTTATTAATTTGTTTCGATAAAATGGATTTGATTAAAAACTTAAAGGGAATCTAATGGATAATATATTGGCAATAAAAGGGATACAGTCTCTTCTAAGAAGTGGGGAAGCAGTCAATGTGTAATACAAAAGAGAAGTCAAGAAAAATCAGGAGGCAGTGTCATTCATTGAAGCTCTGTTTAGGTCATTGAAAACCAGTTAGGCCATTTGAGTGAAGAATGGTGGTGATACAAGAATGTCATGATTGGATGAATGAATGAATTGGGCACATAATTCTTTTTTTAAATTCGATTTTATTTTTTTTATTCATTTTTAAAAAATATTACATTCAAAAAATATGAGGTCCCATTCAACCCCACCGCCCCCACCCCACCACTCCCCTCACAGCAACACTCTCTCTAATCATCATGACACATCCACTGCATTTGGTAAGTACATCTCTGGGCATCGCTGCACCTTATGGTCAATGGTCCACATCGTAGCCCATACTCTCCCACGCTCCATCCAGTGGGCCCTGGGAGGATCTACAATGCCTGGTAATTGTCCCTAAAGCACCACTAAGGACAACTTCAAGTCTCGAAAACGCCTCCACATCTCATCTCTTCCTCCCATTCCCTGCACCCAGCAGCCACCATGGCCACCTTTCCCACACCAATGCCACATTTTCTCTGTGGACCTTGGATTGGTTGTGTCCATTGCACATCCATGTCAAGAGGAGGCTTAGATTCCACATGGATACTGGATGCAATCCTCCTGCTTTCAGTTGTAGGCACTCCAGGCTCCATGGTGTGGTGGTTGACATTCTTCAACTCCATGTTAGCTGAGTGGGGTAAGTACAACAAATCAGAGTGTAGGAGTTGAAGTCTGTTGAGGCTCAGGGCCTGGCTATCATATTGTCAGTCCAGAGATTCAAATCCCCTAGATATATCTTAAGCCCCAGCACCAACTACAATTCCAGTAAAGTAGCATGAAAGTCTTGTGAAAAGAGATCCCATCTGTGTCCAGCTCCATCATGCAGAAACACCAGCTCCAAAGAAGGGCCAACTGACATGGCAGTGAACTCCATCTGCCATGACCATAGAACCCGTGGGTCTCTATAGCCCTCAAAAGAACCAATACCTGGGGTTGTATCTACTTTATCTGTCTCTGAGACTCTGCTCAGGTGTGCATAAGGGCAATCCTTCTGACATCCTCCAGACTCTTTTTTAGAGACTCATAGCCATATAAACTCCTTTCTCCTTTCCATTTCCCCCTCACATTAGGTCAAACAGCATTTTAAACTCCTGTTATTGAGCACATAATTCTTAATCTAAGAAGAAGGAAGGGGGAAGGGAAAATGAAGGGAAGGTGAATAGCTATAGATATATCAAATATTACTTAACTATATTAAATTAGTATTTACTATCCAGGTTACGACCCCATTGTTCTACAAATAATCACATAAAATTTTAATTAACTAGTTTTCTGAAAAATGTATAATCAGAAAAAATGAAGAATATAGATAAAATTCAAATAATTAGTTTTTAAAGAATATTTTAAATGTGTTTTTAAAATATTTATTTATTCATTCATTTTATTGACCACCCACAGACATCTAACATTTCAGTCTATTTATTTCCAGGGATTAAAGGTATTTTCCTATTTTCATTAATCCATTTAAAAATATCTCTTATGTGCTTATGATTTGTCTGACAATGGAAAAAGAATTCTTGGTATTATTTTTGAAATTATTATTTGCAATTTGCTATATTAACAATAAAGTACTAAATCTTCCCAAAATAAAATACATCATAAGTAATACTATGAACAACAGTACAGCAGCAAGGCAGAAAATGTAGATGACAAATTCCTAGAAACATACTAGCCACCTACAATGACCCTAGAATACATAGACCTCAACAAACTAATCACAAGGAAAGAGATTGAAATAGTCATCAAACAACTTCCCAAAATGAAGCACTGGAACAGATGGCTTCAATGCAGCACTCTATGAAGCATTCAAAGAAGATTTAACACTGATATTTCTCAATCTCTTAAAAAAAAATTAACTGGAAAGATCCCTACCAAAGTAATTCTATGAAGGTGATACCACCCTAATATCAAAGTCAGATAAAGTTATATACAATAAAATAAAAGTACAGACCCATTTCTTAATGAATATGGATGTGAAAATCCTCAACTAAGTACTTGCTACTAAAATACAACAACACATTTAAAGATACATTCGTCATGATCAAATGGACCTTATACCATGCATACAAGTGTCGTTCAACATAAGAAAATCAGTCCACATAATACATAATATTAATAAATGAAAGAAGAAAATCACATGATCATCTTGATTGATACAGAAAAGGCATTTCAAAATATACAGCATACTTTCCTAATAAAAATACTCCAAAAGTTGGGAATTGTAGGGAAGTTTCTTAACATGATAAAAGGCATATATGAGAAACCACAGCTAACAACATACTCAATATTGAAAGACTGAAAGCTTTTGCATTCAGTTCAAGAAGAAGACAAGTTGCACACTGCAACTAATGTTGGTCATTATAGTGCAAGAGGCTCTGGCTAGAGCAATCAGGCAAGAAAAAGAAATAAAAGACATCTAAATTGGAAGGAACAAGTGAATCTTTCATTATTCACAGGTGATATGATCCCATACCTAGAAAGTTCTGAAAAATGTACCTTTGTTATGGTACTAGATCTAATAAGTCCAGAAGAGTGGAAGGAAATGAGAGTAATACCAAAAATTACTAGTATTTCTAAACACTAATAATGAGCAATCTGAAGGGGAAGTCTGGAAAATCCATTTACAAAAACAGTTAAAAGAATCAAATATTTGGGAATAAATATAATCAAGAACATAAAGCAATTGTATTCAGAAAACTACAATGCTAATGCATTGCTGAAAGAAATAAAAGATCTAAGTAAATGGAAGAATACTCTGTGTTTATGGATTGGAGGTATAAATATCACTAAGATGCAATTCTATACAAATTCATATACAGATTAAATTCAATCCTGGCAAAAATTTCACAGTGTTTTTTTAAAAGAAATGGAAAACCAAATTGCCAAATTTATTTGGAAGGGAAAGTGGCTGTGAATAGCTAGGGACATCTTCAAAAGGAAGAACAAAGCTGAAGGACTCACACGTCTGGACATTAACTCATATTACCTAACAACAATATGAAAAAGAGCATGGTACTAACATAAAGATAGACATATAGACTAATGGAACTGACTTGATGGTTCAGAACCAGGCCCTCACATCTATGGCAAGGGATTTTTGACAACGCTTCAAGCTCACCAAGCTGGGACAGAACAGTCTATTAAAAAATAGTGCTTGGAGAACTGGATATCCATATCCAAAAGAAAGAATGAAGACCCTTACCTCACACTTTACACAAAAATTAACTCAAAATTTATTAAAGACCTAAATATAAAAGCTAGAACCATTAAAGTCCTAGAAGAAGTTGTAGGGAAACATCTTCAAGACATGGTGGTAGGTGGTAGCTTCCCAAACCTTATAACAAAGCATGAAGAATGAAAGAAAAAAATGGATAAATTGTACTTCTCAAAATTAAAGTTTCATGCTTCATAGGAGATTTTCAAAATTGAAAAGGCAATCCATTAAATGGTATAAAATATCAGAAACTACATATCCAATATGGGTTTCCTTTTAATGCTATATAAAAGAGATCATTCAACTCAACCATGAAAGGGCAAGCAATATAATTTTTAAAAATGGGTACAGAACTTAGACATTTATCAAGAGAAAAACTAGAAATGAGAAAGAAGCACATGAAAAGATATTCAACATCGCCAATCATTAAGAAAATGCAAATCAAAACTGAGATATCATCACACACCACAGAGAATGGCCATTATTAAACAACAGAAAACAATAAGTGCTGGAGAGAATGTGGGAAAATAGAAACACCCCTTCACTGTTGCTGGGAATGTAAAATAGAGCAGTCTCTGTGGAAGATAGTTTGGTGGTTCCTCAGGGAGCTTAGTATAGAACTGCCATATGTTCCAGCTATTCCTCTACTAGGAATATATACAGAATAACTGAAAACTGTGAATCGAACAGACATTTAACCACTGACGTTCATAGTGGCATTATTCACAATTGGTAACACATTAAAGTGAGTATAACATGGCTGCTTTTTAAAGAAGATTGTGGCTGAGAGGAGGGTAGTTCAGGGAAATAAATGTCAAATGAATTAAAGCTAGAGAATAATCTAGGGACAAAAAGCATAGTGAACCTGGAGGTGGATGAGGATTTTGGTTAATAGTACCAATAAAATAATGTACATATAGAAGCTAGAAAAAAAAAACATCACTTTATTACAATCTGGTAAGACTATTGTGCTGCATAGGAAAATATAATTAATGTAAATAATGGTCTATAATTAACAGCAATATTGTAATATTCTTGCATCAATATGTAAAAGGTGTTATATCAACGCTAAGGGTCAATAATAAGGCATATGCGATACTTTTCTTTTGCACTAAGGAAAACGCTTGAAAATTTTCTGAGGTGATGACTTCCCCACTGGGATGAAGGTGATAGTAGCTGAGTGTACACTTTGGGTAGATTCGACAAAGCATGGGATTATGCAACACAGTGAACCATGAGGGGAAGGTGAACTGGTAAAGAGTACAAATATAAGAGTGTTCTCTCAAGATCTATAACAAATGTACAATACTAATAAGTCATGTTAGTAATGAGGCTTGTATGGAAAAACTACAACAAATGTATGCTATGGGCCATAATTATTGAGAACAGTCTGAAGATGTTATCTCATAATCTGTAATTAATTTTCCACAGCAATGCAATGTTTTGGTGGTGGAATGTTGTATGGGAATTCTGCACATTTGCATGATTGTTTTGTAAGCTCAAAACTTCTCTAATAAAATACATATTAAGGGGAGCAGATGTAGCTCAAGTGGCTGATTATCTGCTTCCTATGTATGAGTTCCCGTTCAACCTCTGGTACCTCCATATGTAATATATATGTGTTTTTTGGGACTTAGAATTGTCCTGAATGATATTGCAGGGACAGATGCAGGACATTATATATCCTGCCATAACCCACTAAATGGACTGGGGGAGAGTGTAAACTACAATGTAAACTATAATCCATAGAGTGTAGCAGTGCTCCAAAATGTATTCTTCAAATGCAATGAATGTGCCACACTGGTGAAAGAGATTGTTGATGTGGAAGGAGTGGGGTGGTGGGGAGTGGGGTATATAGGAACGTCATATTTTTTTTAAATTAATTTATTTTTTATTGACTTTGTAATAATATTACATTTAAAAAAAAATATATATATATATGAGATCCCATTCAACCCCACCACTCCCACCCCACCTCTCCCCCCCCCCCCCCCCAGCAACACTCATTCCCATCATCATGACACATCCATTGCATTTGGTAAGTACATCTTTGGGCACCTCTGCACCTCATGGTCAATGGTCCACATCATGGCCCATACTCTCCCCCATTCCATCCAGTGGGCCCTGTGAGGATTTATAATGTCCGGTGATTGCCCCTGAAGCACCATCCAGGGCAGCTCCATGTCCCAAAGACGCCTCCACCTCTCATCTCTTCCTGCCTTTCCCCATACCCATCAGCCACCATGTCCACTTTTCCCAATCCAATGCCAGCTCTTCTATGTGGACATTGGATTGGTTGTGTCCATTGCACCTCTATGTCAAGAGGAGGCTCAGATTCCACATGGATGCTGGATGCAATCCTCCCACTTTCAATTGTAATCACTCTAGGCTCCATGATGTGGTGGTTGTCCTTCTTCAACTCCATCTTAGCTGAGTGTGGTGAGTCCAATGAATCAGATTGTAGGAGCTGGAGTCTGTTGAGGCTCAGGACCTGGCTATCACATTGTCAGTCCAGAGATTCAAATCCCCTAAATATATCTTAAACCCCAACACTAACTGCACCTCCAGCACATTAGCATGAAAGTCTTATGAGGAGAGATCCCATCTGAGTCCAGATTCATCACACAAAAACACCATTTCCAAAGAGGAGCCATCTGACCTGGTAGTTAACCCCATCGGCCATGACCATAACTCCCATGGGTCTCTATAGCCCTCAAAGGAACCAATACCTGGGGGTTGTATCTGCTTTATCTGTCTCTCGGACTCTGCTCAGTTGTGCATAAGGGCAATCCTTCTGACAGCCTCCAGACTCTTTTTTAGAGACTCGTAGCCATATAAACTCATTTCTCCTTTCCATTTCCCCCTTACATTAGGTCAAACAGCATTTTAAAGTCATGTTATTTTATGTAGACAGGGATATTCTGCTGATCCACATTGAACCTTCCGTATAAGGTCATTTTCCAGTTGCATCATCAGTTGGTAGTTGATAGTGGTCCCTCGGTGCCAGGGAGGCTCATCCCCGGGTGTCATGTCCCACGCTGGGGGGAAGGCATTGCATTTACATGCTGAGTTTGGCTTCGAGACTGGCCACATTTGAGTAACATGAAGGCTGACAGAAGGAAATTCCCAGGCACAATGCTGCTCTAGGCCTTGTTCTTATTTTAGGCTTATCAGCTCACAAGCATAGTCATTAGCGTCAGGGGCTTACTGTTGAACCCTCACTCCCTCCCGGTCCCCGCCGCTGCACCTGGGAGACTGTTGCTGCTCCCCTAGGGACCACGACAGAGCACCACTGGCCAGGAACCCAGTACCCCCCCTGCTGTGGTTTTTAATTGTTGCCACTATGAGTATATCCAAACATTGCCATTCACCCTGGACATATGTTCTGTACAGCTCCCTGTCAGCCATATATCACCTGTCAATTGTATCCTATACCAGTATCTCTCCATTGCCATTGTTTTTTTTTATTGACTTTCTAATAATATTACATTGAAAATATATATATGAGGTCCCATTCAACCCCAACCCCCCACCCCACCTCTCCCCCCCCCCAGCAACACTCGTTCCCATCATCATGACACATCCATTGCATTTGGTAAGTACATCTCTGGGAACCTCTGCACCTCATGGTCAATGGTCCACATCATGGCCCATACTCTCCCCCATTCCATCCAGTGGGCCCTGTGAGGATTTATAATGTCCGGTGATTGCCCCTGAAGCACCATCCAGGGCAGCTCCATGTCCCAAAGACGCCTCCACCTCTCATCTCTTCCTGCCTTTCCCCATACCCATCAGCCACCATGTCCACTTTTCCCCATCCAATGCCACCTCTTCTATGTGGATATTGGATTGGTTGTGTCCATTGCACCTCTATGTCACGAGGAGGCTCAGATTCCACATGGATGCTGGATGCAATCCTCCCACTTTCAGTTGTAATCACTCTAGGCTCCATGGTGTGGTGGTTGTCCTTCTTCAACTCCATCTTAGCTGAGTGTGGTGAGTCCAATGAATCAGATTGTAGGAGCTGGAGTCTGTTGAGGCTCAGGACCTGGCTATCACATTGTCAGTCCAGAGATTCAAATCCCCTAAATATATCTTAAACCCCAACACTAACTGCACCTCCAGCACATTAGCATGAAAGTCTTATGAGGAGAGATCCCATCTGAGTCCAGATTCATCACACAAAAACACCATTTCCAAAGAGGGGCCATCTGACCTGGTAGTTAACCCCATCGGCCGTGACCATAACTCCCATGGGTCTCTATAGCCCTCAAAGGAACCAATACCTGGGGGTTGTATCTACTTTATCTGTCTCTCGGACTCTGCTCAGTTGTGCATAAGGGCAATCCTTCTGACAGCCTCCAGACTCTTTTTAAGAGACTCGTAGCCATATAAACTCATTTCTCCATTTTTAAATGTAATATTTTGTGTGATCTATGTATCTTAAAATATATATATATATATATATATATGTTTTTTTCAAAGAAACAGGAAGGACTTAACTCTCAAACAATGCCTCCCAGAAAATGGAATTCTGATTCCTTACTGTAAGGAATATCAAGCAAATCCTACCTTCTGCATGTGAATCTCACTGCCTGAAGTCATGTTGCTATGTTTTTCCCATATAATTAGAAATTTCTTAACAAACAGACTCAAGAGTTAAGAGTGTATCAAAACTGTCTTGCTGAACTCTCCAAGGTCAACTTGTGTAAATGAATTAAAACCAACTACCTCTTCCACAAAGCTTTCCCCCCAATTTAGAAGCTGTTCTCTGTTCTGTCCCAGCTTTGTGACTTTTTTCTCATCTGGCCACTGTTGCAAACAACCCATAAAACCTTATACCCCAGAGAAGCAACCCACTAAGTACAAGTTAAGATATCAAGTCTCTAGTCAGGTGGATGTGGATATTACTTTTAATATTATTTTGCCTCAAGAAGAAAGTGAATTATGTCCCTGGAGAGACATTGTCTTCTTTATCACTAATAAGGAAATTTATTTACTTCAAGGGTTAAAGGCCAGAATCATCCTATTGTAGCAGATCCTAAATTTGGATAGCAGCAGAGAATTGAGGATCAATGCAAGAAGCAACATTTGAACTTAACAATTGTGGCAGGGCCACAGGAACACAATTGTAAACTCTGACCACATTCCAACATCCACGCAATACAGATTGAGAAATGGGAGCAAGCATGTGTATGGAGCATGATTGGCATATGATCTGCCTCTGTAAATATTGGCTCAGGAACTAAGATGGGTTGACATGCAGTTATGATCCATTAACAGATAGAATTGTGGGTAGCTAGGGATGTTATTATCAAAAGAATAAAGACAGACACTGTCTAAAGTTCTACTTCAGAATAAATCAAAGAAAGCTAACTAATATATAAGTACCTTTCTCCTTGCCTATTGACTCTTTATTTAAAAAGATTTTTTAAAAATTTCATCTGAATATGGAAACAAATCTTTGTAAAATTAAATTGTGCTAATTTTTAAAAAAATCACCATAAATGTTATGGCTTTTTCTACAAAGATACAGAAATCAAGACAGTGTAATATTGGCATAAGAGTAGTATGTAGATCAAAGTAATAGAAATGAGAATCTAGAAATAAGCCATTTATGGTCAATTGATTTTCAACAAGGGAACCAGAAATATTCAATGGGGAAGAACAGTTTCTACAACAAATTGTGCTGGGAATCAGGATTTCCACATGCAAAAGAATGAAGTTAAACCCCAACCAGCAGCCAAGATTTTTTTTTAAAAGACCAATTAGCACATGGAGGATACTCAACATCATTAATGATTAGGTAAATGCAAATAAAAAATCACATGGAGATACCACAGTACTCCCACTAGGATGGCTATAGTGAAAAAAAAAAAAAAAGCTGTTCAATTACAAGTGTTGGTGAGGATGTGGAGAAATTAGAATCCCTCTTCATTGCTGGAGGTAATGTAAAATATTTGCCTCTTCCTTTGAGACAATTCCTCAAAAGAGTAAACATACAGTTAATACATGACCTAGCAATTCCATTCTCAAGAGAATCAAAAACATGTTCACATAAAAACCATTATATAAATGTTTACAAAAGTATTACTCATAAAAACCAAATAATGGAAACAACCCAAATGTCTGTCAACTGATGGACAAAGTGTGGTATACTCATACAATGGAATATTATTTGTCAATGTTTATAAGTTAATGGTAAACAAAATACGGTATATCATTCAGCAATGGAAAGGTATTGAATCCTGACACATGTTTTAACAAGGATGGGCCTTGAAAACATTATGGTCAGTGAAAACAGTCATTCACAAAAGACTATTTATTATATGATTCCATTTCCATGAAATATCCAGAATAGGCAAATCAAGAGAAACAGAAAATATACTAGGGGCTGAAGGGGAGAATGGAATAAAGAGAGACTCATAATGGGTATGGTCTTTCTTTTGGTAGTGATGAAAATATTAAAATATTTTGGAATTAGTGGCAATTTTTGCATGATTTTAGTGTTTTTTCTGTAACTTAAAACACTGATTAGTACACTTTAAAAGGGCAAGTTTTATGATATGTGAATAGTACCTCAAAAAAAAGCTGTTAATTTAAAAAATTAATGGCTTTTTGAAAACCTTACCACGAAATATAATAAATTCAGAATAGCTCTTCCAAAGGAAAATTTAAAAAAAATACACACACATAGTTTTTCCAGTGTTTGTCTCACATATTTGGAGGCTCCCTTGTTAGGAGCATAAATGTTTATGATTGTTCTTTCTTCTTGAAAGATTATCCCTTTCACTAATATGTAGTGTCCATATTTGTCTCTTACAATTGTTTTGCATTTAAAGCCTATTTTGTCTGATACTAATATGGCTACCCCTGCCCTTTTTTTGGTTATTGTTTGCTTGTAAGATTGTTTTCCAGCCATTCACTTTCAACCTCCTTGAATCCCTGGGTCTAAGATATGTTTCTTGTAGACAGGATAACACACATATACATATAGAATTCCTAACACATTAGCACATTATGAAGGGAAAATAAAATTATAGGAACTTATATGCAAATAAGAAGCTTTATCTGTCTATAAACCAGAAATATTTTGTCATGAGCAGACACAGAAAGACCAGCATTGCTCATTTAACTTCTTGTGTTCCAAGTTTTCATTTGTTTTAAACAGTTTGAGTCTAGTAATATAACTTGTAGTAAAAGTCATTGAATATTTCAGCATCCATTTAGAGAAAACTGTTTTATATTTTTAACTTTTGGGCACAAAATGAAAACCTCAATACTACCTCAATCAGCTCTCCCCATGAAGATTCAGGGATGAAAGCAGGACACTAGAGAGAGAAAAAAAATCTTCAAAATACAAAGGTCTTTCAGAGCCCTGGAGGCTGCACATTGTTAAAAGCAAAAGAAAGAGTGTCTATGTGTATATATACAAAGACAATGGGGTGAATGCTGAGGCACAAGATGCTGGAAATGGTGTTGTGATGGACAGGCCCCATCCCTTTTTATGGAACTATGGTCCACAAGTGTAAATCATAATGTAAACTATAGAGCTTAGTTATATTGGTTCTCAGTTGTAGCAATGTTTCAATATTTGTTCTCAACTGTAACAAATTCACCACACTAATGTAAGATGTCAATAATGGAGTAAAAATGTATGTGAGCATGGGTTGAAAGAGTTAATATGGGAATTCCTTATACTTTTTTTTTTAAAGATTTATTTATTTATTTAATTCCCTTCCCTCCCCCGGTTGTCTGTTCTCTGTGTCTATTTGCTGTGTCTTGTTTCTTTGTCCGCTTCTGTTGTCATCAGCGGCACGGGAAGTGTGGGTGGCACCATTCCTGGGCAGGCTGCACTCTCTTTCACACTGGGTGGCTCTCCCTACAGGGCGTACTCCCTGAGCATGGGGCTCCCCCATGCAGGGGACACCCCTGCGTGGCAGGGCACTCTTTGTGCGCATCAGCACTGTGCATGGGCCAGCTCCACATGGGTCAAGGAGGCCCGGGGTTTGAACCGCGGACCTCCCATGTGGTAGACGGACGCCCCAACCACTGGGCCAAGTCCGTTTCCCATGAATTCCTTATACTTTTGATGTAATTTTTCTGTAAATGTAAATCTAAAGCTTCTCTAAAAATAAAGTTTAGAAAAATCATTATGATAACTTATGAGAATGGCATTATTCATAGAACATGAAATTTTCATTTCTCCATTCCTGGAGGAAACTTCAATGTTTTCAAATTGATTGATTGTTAAGCACCACAGAACAAAATCATAATATGTCACAAAGTTTCATAAATTAAGATGACCTGCAATTTTCTTTCTTTTCTGTTGCTTTTTATATCTTTTTAAAAAAATTCATTTTTTAAATTTTGCTCTTTTTTTAAAAAACAAAGATGATTAGTACAAAGGACAAGTTCTTTTCTTAAAAGCTTTATTGAGGTAAAATTGAAAAAAATAGGCTTTAATATTTATATTTAGCATGAACAATTTAGTAAGTTTGAAAAAATGTAACATCTGTGAAATCATAACCACAATCAAGATAGTGGCATATCCATCATCCTCAAAAGTTTCCTAGAACACATTTGGAATGCCTCTTTCTATCCATCCCAGCCTACTCTGCCCTAATTCTACATCCCCTGTCTCCTCCTGGCAACTGCTAATCTGCTTTCTGTCTCTAGAGGTTATTTTGCATTTTCTAATGTTTCATATTAGTGGAATCTTACAGTAAGTAATCTTTCTTTTCTGGCTTCTTTTATCTATATATTATTTTGTGATTCAGACATGATTTTGCTTGTATCAATAGCTCGTTCTTTTCATTTCCTATACCACAATCTGTTTTTCTTTTTACATGTTAATGAACATTTGAATTGTTTCCAGTTTTTGGGGTATTACAAATAAAGCCACTAAGAATATATGTATATAAGTCTTTGTATGAACATATGCTTTCATTTTTGATTGATTAAAGCTTGAAAATACAGAAACTATTAATATGCCAATCAGAATTTATTCTGACTCAGCTGTAGTACATTACAGATTTCTTTTAACTCCAAGATAATTTTGTCCAGTGAAATTCTATAAAAATATTAACAAGAAATGACAAGACTACTCCTTATTTGGGTCAGTTCTGTGTGATAATCTGACAAATCATCAATCAATGCAATTATGATAGTTACATTTTCAGTAAATGTAAATTTGTGTCTTTTATTTATAATGTATTTTATTTTAATAGCAGGCATTTCTGAGTTACATGTGACTTTTTCCATTTATTTTCATTTTCATTTGCACAACTTGTAAAATGAAATTGTTCTGTATGATAATGCAATAATGGACTCATGACATTATACATTTTCAAAGCATATAAAACTGTACAGGATAAAGTGTAAACCACAATGTAAGTATAGATTTTGGGGATTAGCTATGCTTCAATATTGTTTTATCAATTGTAATAAATATACTACACTGATGTAAGATGTTAATAATAAGGAAACTATGTGTGTGGGTATGGAGGAATTGTATGGAAATTCCCTATATTTTCAGTGTAATATTTCTGTAAACCTAAACTCTAAAAATAAAGTTTATTATTACCAAATAACCACCAAATCTCATATAGTTTCAGTAACATACCTATTGTCACACACATTGGCAGGAAGCATACACCCAGAAAAATAATCTGGATTTTCTTACACCTTGCCCAGTGTTCTTTCTTCTATGCTTCATTTAATGATGTGTTAGAAGAATTATCTTGAGCAGACATGGACAACAGTTCTACTTCCTGTGCATTTTGGATTTGAGCTGGGCCTTGGTTCTTGCTTTCTACCAGAGTAGTGCTGAGAATTTAGTAGTTAGAGAAAATTTTAAGGATGGGAAGGAACACAGATAACTTTAATAAGTCCTCTAAAATTCTTATTGAGCCCAAGTTGACACTATTTTTTTTAGGCAAGGGAGTAATAAGTGTATTAAGAATGAGCAAAAGTAAAAGCACACACCTACAACATGGGTGCAGGTGGTGCTAGAAGGTGAGATGTGCACATGGGGTCCCAGGTTAGGCCTTTTTAAGACCTTTCATTCTACCCTTGTCCCATATCAAGGAGGGATCTCAGCTATTTTCTCTATTTTCTGTCCTGATTGGTTGCCTTTCTACCTTCACCTGTCAGCTTTCAGGGAACCAGTGGCATGACCTTTCAGTTTGGAGTTATCTTGGGCCTATGAGTTTCAAATGGGACCTCATGTCCAGGATCTTTGGTGGGCTTTTCAGCTGTAATGATTATGGCTTTGCTCTCAAGTAGCTGCTTTCCCTCAAAGGGTTTCTGTTGGGGTCTATGTTCAGACCAGCAGCCTTCCTTGTTTCATATACTAACCTGCCTCAATTCCCCCCTCAGTGGGTTTACACCCTTATTCTTAAAGAGGAGCTGATGTGTGATGATCATTTTTCTAGATCTTGTTCTGCTGGTTAAGGGCAATAGTTCCTGCCTGATATGGTGTGAAAGTCTTTGAGGGAAGGCAAGTCTGGCACCAAGGTTGGAACTGGATGAAATCCCTGCATGACTACTCCCTTTTTCCATAAAGCATTGATTTGAGGTCATTGAAGTCTTAGGAAACACTGGTTTCTCTCATGTTCTACTGCTTTCAGGATCACTGACGTTCAAGGTGGGAGGTCCCACTCCCTAGCCCTCAGAGGTAACAGGACTCTCATGGATGCTGGATTGAAAGAGGGGACATCCAACACCAAGGACCAAGAAATCCACCAGGCAGCCTTCCTCAGATGTTCATGGGGTCCTTCTTGGCTCTTGCACATAGTAGGTAAATTAGAATCCACAACTGCCACATCAAGGTTCACCAGAGGCTCCTCCTTATTGATGGCTCACAGTGCCACACAGGGAGCCATGATTGGCATCTTTCTTTCCCTGGGGAAAGGCCCTGAGAGATCTTGGCAGCAAGACATCATGGGTCCAGAAACCCACTCTCCACAGTTGAAGCAGGTTTCTGCTGACATGGAGCTTGCTTCCACTCCATGGCTCAGTCTTGATTGTTGAAAACTGCAAAGGCATTTTTAGTCTTTATTGGGTGTTGAGGAGTGCTTCTTGCCCCTTTGTCTCCTGCCGTGACATGTTAAGTATGTTAGGAGGAATGATTTGGGTTCTGGATTTCTAGGTTTTTAGGTATGATGCATAAAGGAATTAAGGACATGCCATAGGGTAGGCAAGGAAGTAAAGTTTTATTAATAAAAGAGAAAAGAAAAAATACACACCCAAGACATGGGTGCAAGATGTGCTACAGGGTGAGTTGTCCACCAAATTTTGTTTTTGAAGCCATTACAAACAGAGAAGAGAATCAATGGTTTTGTAAATTAAATCATCTTGAATATCCAAAAACCAAGACTTTCTTCATTTTTTCTACAATATCAGAACAAACTCATTGGGTAGATTAGTAGAATAAAAGGCCACAAATTTTAGTTACTAATGGGTAGCATTCTAGTTTAAAGAGGACTTCAAAATGTGTGGCATATTAATCTTATTTCATGTTCAAGAACATTCAATAATTATTGGTACTTCAAAGTTTTAATTATATTAAAATTTTACATGGGTTGAGTCCTTAAAATATATTTGTAATAAACAAAAGTTAGATGTAGGATAAAAATTATTGAAATAACTGTACATTTAATTATACTGAGACTATATATTATAATGTCCATTAGCAGGATTTTAATTTCATAAAGATTTTCATTACATTCTGTCTATGATTTTTTTCTCTCCCCTTCCCCCCTCCCCCATTGTCTGCTCTCTGTGTCCATTTGCTGTGTGTTCTTCTGTGACTACTTCTATCCTTATCAGTGGCACTGGGAAACTGTGTTTCTTTTTGTTGCATCATCTTGTTGTGTCAACTCTCCATGTGTGTGGTGTCATTCTTGGGCAGGCTGCACTTTCTTTCATGCTGGGCAGCTTTCCTTACAGGGCACCCTCCTTGCATGTGGGACTCCCCTAAATGTGGGACACCCCTGCATGGCACAGCACTCCTTGCACACATCAGTACTGCACATGGATCAGCTCCACATGGGTCAAGGAGGCCTGGGGTTTGAACCACAGACCTCCAATGTGGTGGCTGATGTCCTATCCATTGGGCCAAGCCCGCTTCCCTCAGTCTATGATTATAATGGCAGCCCAAAAATCTTATGCATTTGAATGATCAAATTCTAGTTCTATTTCCAAAAAATATAATATATTGACTTAATAAGTTTAAAATAATTGAGATAATCATATCAAATACCTCAATTTCATGAAACATTATGCAATTATTTCTTTTTTTTGGCTCATTTATTGTCTTAAAAAAATAGATTACCCAAAATGCTACATTAAAAAAAAATAAGAGGTTCCCATATACCTCACTCCCCAACACCCCACTCCTCCCACATCAACATTCCCTTTCATCAGTAAGGCACAATCATTGCATTTGGTGAACACATCCTGGAACACGGCCAAGCCACATGGATCATAGTTTACATTGTAGTTCACACTCTCCACTGTCCATTCAGTGGTTTATGGCAGGATATACAATGTCCTGCATCTGTCCCTGCAGTATCATACAGGACGAGGCCAAGTCCTGAAAATGCCCTCACATCAACCTCTTATTCCCTTTCACTGCCCTCACCAACTCCCATGGCCGCTGTCTCCACATCAATGATACAATTTCTTCCATTGCTAGAGTCAAAATAATTCTATGCTAGAATACCCGTAAGTACACTCTAATCCATTATTTATTCCTACATCCTGTGCACCCTGGAATTGTGATGTCCAGTCCACCTCTAAATTGAGAGGGGACTTAGATCCCATGTGGCTAATGGATGTGGTTCTCCTGTTTACAGTTGTAGACACTCTCGGTTCCCTGGTGTGGCAGTTGACCATCCTCACCTCCCTGTTAGCTGACCTGGGTAAGTCGATTGAACTGGAGGGTATGTGTTGCAACTCTGCTGAGGTGCAGGGCACAGCTGGCCAATGGATAGTCCAGAGATTCAAGTTTCCTGAGTATACACCAACCCCAGCGCCAACCACAGTTTCAGTAAAAGTGACAGAAGAGATGTGTAGAAAGTTCACATCTGCGTTCAACTCCATCACACTGAGGAACACAAATTCCAAAGTAGGGTCCCCTGGCAAGTCACTGAACTGCAGATCCATTTGCCATGATTGTAGAACCTGTGTGTCTCCATAGCCCTCAGGAGCACCAGTCCCTGGGGTTGTATCTACTTTGGCTATCTCTTGGATCCTGCTGAGATATGTGTAAGCATGACCCCTCTGATGACCTCCCAACTCATCTAATTGTGTCAGTTTATGAGATTTGCATTTGAAATAATGTTCACTGCATTTTAAAAGAATTTTACAAAGAATACAAACATAATGTAAACATTTGGAAAATATAAAATCCAAATGAGGAAGAAAATGAAAATCAAACATTTTAATTTTATTCAGAGAAAACCAACTGCTGCTTTTATTTTTAGTATGTATCCTTTTCTGTTTTTTCTGCCTTCTATCAATTATCCATTTTCATAAAATAGAGCAAACGTACTCTACACAAATTTTTTCCATCCTTCCATTTCTCTTAACATGATTTTAATCAATTTCCTTCCTCACTCCTATTCACCCTTCATTCCACTGAGATATAGCTCTCATCTCAACCATTGAAATGAAACTGGTACAGCAAATGGGCACTTTCCTGTCTTCTTCTTTCTCAACCACTCAAACTGTGATGTCTTATTTGTTATTCACTAGCCACATTTGGCCATTAAAATTAAATTAAATTGCATTAAATTTTTAAAAAATCAGTTCCTAAGTCACATTAGCCAACTATCAATTATATTATCTGCAAATGGCAAAATTTAACTTTTTTTCTGATTTAGATACCTTTTATTTATTTTTTATGTCTAACTCTAGCTAGAACCTCTACCATTATATTGAACAACTGTGGTGACATAGGCATGGTTGTATTGTTTCTGATCTCAAAGGAAAGATTTTCAGTCATAATGTTAGCTATGGTTTTTTTTTAAGATTTATTTATTTATTTAATTCCGCCCCCCTCCCCCGGTTGTCTATTCTCTGTATCTATTTCCTGCGTCTTGTTTCTTTGTCTGCTTCTGTTGTTGTCAGCGGCACGGGAAGTGTGGGCGGCACCATTCCTGGGCAGGCAGCACTTTCTTTCATGCTGGGCGGCTCTCCTTACGGGTGCACTGTGGTAGACGGATGCCCTAACCACTGGGCCAAGTCTGTTTCCCAGCTATGGGGTTTTCATATATGGAATTTATCATGGTGAGAAAGTTTCCTTCAATTCCTACTTTTTGCAATTTTTTTTTTCAAGAAAAGCTCCTGTATTTTGTCAAGTGCCTTTTCTACATCAATCAATAGGATCGTGTGTTTTTGTTCTTTGATTTATTAATGTGGTGTATTATGCAAATTGATTTTCTTGTGTAGAACCAACACTGCATACCTGGTGTAAAAGCCACTTGATCATGTTAAATAATTCTTTTAATTTTTTTGTTGGATTCTTTTAACAAGTATTCTGTTAAGAATTTTTGCATGCATATTCATTAGGGATATGTGTCTGTAATTTTCTTTTTTTATATCTTTTATATCTTTATCTGGATTTGGTATTTGGGAAATTGGCTTCATAGAATGAATTTGGTAGCAAGCTTTCGGTTGTATTTTTTGGAGATGTTTGAGTAAGATAGTTATTCAATCTTATTGGAATGCTTGTTAGTACTTCCCCGTGAAACCATCTTGTCCTTGGGTTTTAACTTTGGTTCATTGTTTGACGACTCTTTAAATCTCTTTAATTGTGATTTGTTTGTTGAAGTGGTCTATTTCTTATCAGATCAGTGCACATTGTTCATAAATTCCTAGGAATTGCTCCATTTCATCTACAGTGTCTAGTCTTTTGTTATTCAGTTGTTCATAGTATACTCTTACGATGTCTTTGATTTCTGTGGTGTCAGGAGTAATGTCTCCATTTCCATTTCTTATTTTATTTATTTGCATATTCTTTCTTTTCTTTGTCAGTCTAGCTAAGTATTTGTCAATTTTGTTAATCGCAAGGAACCAGTTTTTTATTTTGTTAATTAAATTGTTTTGTTTTGTTGTTCTCAATTCATTTCTGCTCTGTTCTTTGTTATTTCATTCCTTCTTCTTGCTTTGGGTATAGTTTGCAGTTCTTTTATCTAATTCTTCCAGTACAGTAGCTAGGTCACTGATTTTAGTTCTTTATCTTTTTTTAATGTAAGCATTGAGAACTCTAGATTTCCCTCTCAGCACAGCTTTCACTGAATCCCAATGGTTCTGATATGTTGCGTTCTCATTTTCATTCATCTCAAGGTACTTATTGATTTTTCTCACAAATTCTTTGAGCAATTGACTATTTAACAGTTTATTCTCCATGTATTTGTGAATTTTCCCTTTTTCAGGTTCTTGCTGATTTCCAACATTAATCCATTATTACCAGAAAAAGTACTTTGTATGATTTCAATCTTTTGAATTTATTGAGATCTTCTTTCGTCTATCCTGGGGAAAGATCATGAACACTTGAAAAGACTGTACATGTTATTTTGGGATACAATGTTTTATATATGTAAGTTAGGTTTAGTGAATTTATCATATAATCCAAACTCTTTGTTTCTTTATTGATCCTCTGATGAGATGTTTTATCCAATGGTAAGAATGTTGTATTGAAGTCTCCAACTATTACTGTAGAGTTGTCTATTTCTCCCTTCAGTTTGTCAGTGTTTGCCTGATTCAATTTGGGGCATGCTGGTTAGGTGAATATGTATTTATGATTGCTCTTTTCTTCCTGGTGAATTATCCCTTTCATTAATATATAATATCCTTCCTTGTCTCTAATAACAGTGTTTTTTAATACAATATTTTAAAAATATACCTATATTACATAAATTTTACATAAAATATATAGGGGAATCCCATATGTCCTGCTCTCTATACCTCCACATTTTTCCACATTAATAGCACCCTTCATTTGTTACAATTGATGAAGACATTTTGGAGCATTGCCACTAAGCATATATTATAGTTTACAATGTAGTTTACACTCCCATCCACAGAAATTTTTAAGTTATAACAAGATATATAATATCCTGTATCTCTCACTGCAATGTCATTCAGGACAATATCCAAGTCCTTAAATTGCCCTCATATTACACATGTTTTTCCCTCTACCTCCCTCCAGAACTTCCAGTGGCAACTGGATCAAAAATGAAAAAAAATATTTCCATTGCTTGAATCAGAATAAGTCTGTAGTAGAATATCAATGTCTACTCTAGTCCTGAGGATTCTGGGAAACTGATGCCCATTTAACATCTAATTGAGAGGGAATTTAGATCATATCAGGCAGGTGGATGTGATTATCTTGCTTGCAGTTGAAGACTCTTTCTGTTCCATGGCATGACCATTGTCCATTATCATATCATTCTTGTCCGGGGTGAATCCAATGAACTGTAAAATAAGTGTTGTAACTCTGTTGAGATTTAGGTCACAGCTGGCACATGGAGAGCTCAAAGATTTAAGTCTCTTGGAAATATACATATAAACTCTACTACTAAAATCATGTCCACAAAGAATGGGCAGAAGAGCCATGTATAGAGAAACCACAGCTATGTCCAACTCTGTCACACTCGGGAGGATAAATTCCCAAGGATGGCCAAGTGACAGGGAAAAAACTACTGAGCTATCTATCCTGCCTATAGTGTCTAGATATCTCCAGAGCCCTTAGAATTCCCACTATTTGGGAGAGTATCTACTTTGGCAGTCAATGAGATCTTGCTGAGACATGCACGACCTAACCTCTGGAATGATTTCTGAACTCATTTTGTTTTTTGTTTTTTGGTTTTTTTTCTTCATGGAACTAATTTTTTTGTCTTTATTTATTTATTTTATTATTACATTCAAAATAGGACGTCCTTGTAGCCACATAAACTCATTTGTCTTCACATTTTAACTTTTTGGTCAAGGTCTTTTCCAGGGGCATTGCCCGTTGCTGCTTGGTAGTAATCACTCGGTGCCAGGGATGCTCAACCTCAGGGTTCATATTAAATGCTGGGGGAATGTAATATATTTATTTACATATTTATTTTCATTTTCTGCTTGCATTTATTTTTTCTTCTTTATTTTCTGTTAAATGTTACATTCAAAAAATGAGGTCTCCATACACCCCCACCCCACCCATCCCATTCCATCCACATCGACAACCTCTTCCATTATCGCAGCACATCCACTGCACCTGGTGAATACATTCTGGAGCACCGCTGCACTACAGGGACAGTGATCCACACTATAGTCCACACTCTCCCCAAGTCCACCAAGTGGGCCATGGCATAGCACACTATGTCCAGCAGCCATCCATGCAGCATCACACAGGACAACAACAAATCCTGAAAATGCCCCACACCATATCTCTTCTTCCATCTCCCTAAAATAAGCAGCCACCATGGCCACCCTCTCCAAATGAATATTACAATTTCTTCCCTTACTAATCACAATAGTTCCCCAGCAGAATACCAGTTAAGTCCACTCTAATCCATACTCTATTCCTCCATCCTGTGGACCCTGGGATGGTTATGTCCAGTCCCCCTCTACTTCAAGAGGGACCTTAGATTCCACATGAATGATGGATGCAATTCTTCTGCATGGCCCCCTGGTGTGGTGATTGACCCTCTTCATCTCCCTGTCAGCTAGCCAGGGTAAGCCAAACAAACCAGGGGTAGGAGCTGCAAGTCTGCTGAGGCCCAGGGCATGACTGTCATATGGAGAGTCCAGAGATTCATGTCTCCTGAGTATACACCTATCCAAACACCAACCACAGGTCCAGTAAAAGTAAGAGAAGAGGCATGTGTAGAAAAGTCATATCTGAGTTCAACTCCATCACACTCAGAAACATAAACTCCAAAGTAGGGCCAACTGATATGGCCAGAGCCATCTGTTATAACTATAGAAACTGTGGGTCTCTGCAGCCCTTAGGGGAACCAGCACCTAGGTTTCCATCTACCTTGGTGGTCCCTGGTACCCTGCTGAAGCGTGCATTAGCATCACCCATCTGATGACCTCCCAACTCTTTTCTGGAAACTCATAGCCATATAAACTCGATTGTCCTTTCCATTTCCCCCTTTTATCCAAAGTCAAAAAGCAGTTTTTATCACCTGATATTACGTGTAGAATGAGATATTCTGCTGGTCTCAGTTGACCCCTTTATTCAAGGTCTTTTCCTAATTACATCATCAACTGGTGCTTGGTAGTAATCCCTCGGTGCCAGGGAGGCACATCCCCAGGAGTCATGTCCCACACTGGGGGGTAGGTAATGCATCTACATGCTGAGTTTGGCTTAGAGAGTGGCTACATTTGAGCAACATGGAGGCTCTCAGGAAGTAACTCTTAGGAACCCCACAGGTCTAGGCCTAGTTCATATTTCAGGCACTCAGGTTCATAATCAGAGCCATCAGTATCAAGAGATCATCGGTAGACCATCCATCTTTGTTAGTCTTTGCCATTACAATTAGTGCATTGTTGCTGTTCCATTGGGGAATGTGATAGAGCTCCCCTGGCCAGGAACTCAGCACTATCTCAGCTATGGTTTCCAACTGAAACCACTATGAAAATATCCAAACCTTTCTATGTATGCTGTATACAAGCACTGGAGAACTCCCTTCCAACCATGTGCCCCCCACCAATAACACTGCACAGGAGTGCTCCTCCCCCACCATAGTGGAACCTTTCTGTGGTCCAGAACTTCTTCAAAAAGGAAGCCTGATATAGAGCCAGGTTCCTTTAAGAGTAAAATGGAATATAGTGATGGGTTTAAAGATGAGATATAGAATACATAGGAAATCAGAAAAACTAAATAATAGAAAAATAAATTGGGATATCAAAAATGAAAAAATGGAAAAGCTTTGTTTTTGATATTTTGCCTTTCATCACTGCTATAGGTGTTGCCCTGTATATACAGTGGCAAGGCAATTTCTTCCATTTCTTCCTCAGTGTCTATATCCTTCTTTTTTTCCTAATTATTAAGATTGTCTTCACATAAGTTTTAGATCACAGTAATTCACATATACAATATATGGTACTCTCACATATCCAACTTCAAACCCTTTGGCCCTTCGCCAGCAGTGAGTTTTTTTACATGTTCAGATTTTATTTTATTTTCTGCAGCTGATGTACAGATCTTGTAACAATAGATTTCACAAATGGATCAATTTTGGTTTGCATTACACTTTATATTTTAGACTATACAGTTTTCTAAATTTTTAGTTATCTTATGTTTTACATGATTACATTTTAGCCTGTAGACTATTATACATTTTTGGTGTAATTTAACAAGTCCTATAACCATCAGTGCATAATCTTGTGGAATACTTCCATTGCCCCACAGTCACTCTGATTCCACGTATTCAAAACCTCTTTCCCCCTCCCCTCAGGGCCCACCATGACAATCAATCTTCATTACTTGAAGGATCATATTCAGAGATACTCGCAACAATGTTGACGGCTTTACATACTTGATTGCCTTAACCCACTGGGAGCCACCAATTCTCTTGAGAGATGCAATTCCCTCTGTTTGAGAATATCAGATCTCTCTATATATGTAGGTATACTTTCACTCTTATTGTATAGGTCTCCACACAATGATATAACCCATTATGACAAAATGAGCACTTACATACTCCCTAGAAGCTTACCCTGTGTCAGATGCCCCACTTTAAGCATCATAAACAGGTAACCTTCCATATCGTATTTTTTAAGAGTTTTCTCTACATTATAATTTCAAACACATACCTGACAATCTCCTATGATCAAATGTTCCCCCTACCCTCTCCCAATTTCTTGGGCCATCTGACCCATCCTCCCATCCCTAGCTCCCCTAAAATCCACAAAGTCTCACCCAAAGGTATCCCTATGACGCCATTTTATCCTTTCCCTGTTCAAATACTTTCCTCGAGCTTATCGTAGATTTCACGCAGGTAGGTGTCAGCTCACAATATTCCTCTACATCCCAAATTCCTTTAAGTTTATCATCCAGACCCTAGCTCTCTGAAACAGTTTGGTTTACTTATTTCATATCAGAGAGGTCATGTAGTATTTGTCCTTCAATGCCTGGGTTGCTTCACTCAACAAAATGTTCTCAAGATTCACCAATGTTATCAAATGTGTTTATACTCTATTTATTCTTATAGCTGATTAGAATTCCTTTGTATGTATATACCACATTTTATTTATCTATTCTTCTGTTGATGGGCATTTGGGTTGTTCCAACTTTTGGAAATAGATAATAGTGCTGCTGTGAACATTGGTGTCCATATATCTGTGTCCTTGTTTTCAGTTCTACTGAGTATACACCCAGCAGTGAAATTCCTGGGTCATATGGCAAACTATACCTAGTTTTTTAAGAAACTGCCAAACTGTCCTCCAGAACGGGTGGATCCTTTTGCATTCCCACCAGCAGTGGGTGGGAGCTCTCATTCCTCTACATCCTCTCCAACAATTGTAGTCTTCTGATTTTTTTATAGCTGCCAGTCTTATAGGAGTAAGATGGTATTTCATTGTTGTTTTGATTTCCATTTCCCTATTAGCTAGTGATCTGGAGCATTTTTCATCTGTTCTTTACACATTTGTATATCTTTTTTGGAGAAGTGTCTACATAAATCTTTTTTCCCGTTTTTTAAATGCACTGATTGACATTTTATTTTCAAGATACAGTTCTTTATACATGCAAGGTAAAAGTTTTCTATCAGAAATAGGTTTAGCAAATATTTTCTCCCATTGTGTAGGCTCTCTTTTCACTTTCTTGACAAACTCCTTTGACATGCAGAAGGCTTTAATTTTGAGGAAGCCCCATTTATCTATTTGTTCTTTTGCTGCTCATGCTTTTAGTGTGAAGTTCATGAAGCTGTTTCATATTACAAGTTCCTGTAGAGGCTTCCCTACATTGCTTTCCAAGGTCTTTACAATCTTGGCTCTTATATTAAGTTCATGATCCATCTAGAGTTGATTTTTGTATAAGGCGTGAGTTGGTAATCCTCTTTCATTCTTTTATATATGGATATCCTGTTCTCCAGCCACCATTTGTTGAAGAGGCCATTTTCTATCAGTTCAGAGGGATTGGTGGCCTTCTGAAATCCTGTATGGCTGTATATTTGAGGGTCTGTAATAGAACTCTCATTTTGGTTCCATTATTCAGTGTGTCTATCCTTGTGACAATACAATGCTGTTTTCACTGCTGTAGTTTTGTGGTATGTTTTGAAATTAGGTAGTGTGAGTCCTCCAATTTCATTTTTCTTTTTCAATATGCCTTTGTCTATTTGGGGCCTCTTTCACTTCCAAATAAATTTCATGGATTCTTAGTTCATTAAAGAATTATGTATTGATTTTTCGTAGGATGGCATTGAATGTGTAGATCAGTTTTGGTAGGACAGGCCTCTTAATGATATTTAGTCTTCCTATCCATGAACAGGGAATATTCTTCCATTTATTTAGGTCTTCTTTGATTTCCTTGAACAGTTTTGTGTAGTTTCCTCTGTATAAATCTTTTACATGTTTAGTTAAATTTATTCCTAGGTATTTGATTTTTTTATTTGCTATTGTGAATGGTATTTGATTCTTGATTGTCTCCTCAGATTGCTCACTGTTGGTGTACAGAAATGCTACTGATTTTTGCTCATTGATCTTGTAACCTGTGACTTTACTGAACTCATTTATAAGTTCTAGAAGCTTTGTTGTAGATTTCTCAGGGTTTTCTATTTATAGAATTATATCATCTGCAAATAGTGAAATTTTGATTTCTTCCTTTTCAATTTGGATGTCTTTTATGTCTGGTTCTTGCCTCAATGCTTGAGCAAGTATTTATAAGACTATTTTAAATAGGAGGGTTGATAGTGGGCATCCTGGTCTTTTTCCTGATCTTAGATGGAAAGATTTTAGGATTTCACCATTGTAAATGATGGTAGCTGTGGGTTTTTCATGTATACTCTTAATCATGTTCAGAAAGTTTCCTTCTATTCCTATCTTTTTCAGTGTTTTTTTATCAAGAAAGTGTGCTGTATTTTTTTCAATTGCTTTTTCTGCATCTATAGATATGATCAAGTGATTTTTCCCTTCAATCTCTTTATATGGTGTATTACACTAATTGACATTCTTATGTTTAACCATCCTTGCATACCAGGAATGCGTCCCAGTTGGTCATGTTGTATACTTTGTTTAATGTACTGTTGAATACGATTAGCAAGTATTCTGTTGAGGATTTTCGTGCCTGGTTCATTAGAAAGATTGGGCTGTAATTTTCCTTTCTTATGTTTTTGTTTGGCTTTGGTAATAGAGTAATGCTGGCATCATAAAATGAGTTAGGCAGTGTTCCTTCTGTTTCAATTTTTTGGAGGAGTTTAAGAAAGAGTGGTGTTAGTTATTTCTGGAATATTTTATAGAATTCACCTGTGAAGCTGTCTGGCCCAGGGTTCTTCTTAGTTGGGATGTTTTTCATGAGTGATTCTTTCTCTTTACTTGTGATTGGATTGTTGAGATCACCAATTTTTTCTTTTGTCAATTTAGGCAGCTTATGTGTTTCTAGGAATTTGTCCATTTACTCTAAATTGTCATTTTTGTTGGAATATAGTTTTACAAAGTATCCTCTCATGATAGTCTTTATTTCTGTGGGGTGAGTGGTAATATCTCCTTTCTCATTATTTATTTTGTGTATTTGCATCTTCTCTCTTTTTTCTTTGTTAGTCTAGATAGGGGTTAGTCAATTTTATTGATCTTCTCAGAGAACCAGCTCTTTGTTTTATTTCCTCAAGTGCTTTCTTATTTTCTATATCATGTAGTTCTGCTATGATCACTGTCATTTCTTTCTTTCTTCTTACTTTGGGGTAGCTTGTTATTTTTTAAATAATTTCTGCAAGTATGCAGTTAGTTCTTCAATGTTATCTCTTTCTTCTTTTTCTGATGTATGCATTTGTGGCTATAAATTTCCCTCACAGTACTGCTATTCCTGTATCCCATAAATTTGGATATGTTGTGTTATCATTTTCATTAGTTTCAGTGTAGTTATTAATTTCTTTGAGATTTCCTCCTTGACCCACTGTTTTTCTAAGCATGTGTTGTTTAACTTCCAAATATTGGTGCCAAATCTCGGTCTCTGTCCCTTGTAGATTTCCAGCTTCGTTCTCCTGTGGTCAGAGAAATTATTTCGTATGATTTCAATATTTCTGAATTTATTGAAACTTATTCTGTGGCCTAGCATGTATTCTCTCTTGGAGAGTGATCCTCGTGCACTTAAGAAGAATGTATATCCTGCTCTATTTTTTCTGTATAGGTCTATTGGTTCCAGCTCCTCTAATATATTGTTCAAAGTCTTTGTTTCTTTATTGATTCTCTTTTGAGATGTTCTGTCCAAAGTTGATAATGGTGTACTAAAATCCTCCACTATAAATGTAGAGGCATCTATTCATTCACTTAGTTTATCCAGTGTTTGCCTCATGTATTTGGAGGCACCATTGTTAGGAGCATAAATGTTTATGATTTTTCTTTCTTGTTGAAAAATTATCCCTTTCACTAATATGTAGTGTCCATCTTTGTCTCTCACAATTGTTTTGCATTTAAGGTCTATTTTGTCTGATATTAATATAGCTAGTCCTGCCCTTTTTAGGTTATTGTTTGCTTGTAAGATTGCTTTCTAGCTATTCACTTTCCACCTCTTTGAATCCCTGGGTCTAAGATGTGTTTCTTGTAGACAGCATATAGTTTGGTCATATTTCCTTATCCAATCTTCCAGTCTGAGTCCCTTGACAGTCGAGTTTAATCCATTGACATTTCAGTATTAATACTTTCAAGGAATTATTTACATTAGCCATATTTTCTTTGGATTCCTTTTTGTCATATTTTGATTGATTTTCTTTTTCTCTTTTTATTTGCTCTTACACTCTCTTCCAATTCTGTCTCCCTTGTTTTTTTCTTTCTTCCTGCAGAACCCCCTTCAGTATTTCTTGAAGGGCAGGATTCTTGCTGGCATACTCTCTTAGTTTCTGTTTATCTGTGAATATTTTGAACTCTCCATCATTTTTGAATGCTAACTTTGCTGGATAGAGCATTCTTGGTTGGAAATATTTTTCTTTTAGTACCTTGACTATGTCATACCACTGCCTTCTTGACTCCATGGTTTCAGAGGAGAAATCAGCACTCAATCTTATGGAACCTCCTTTGTATGTGATGGTTCTCTTTTCTATTTCTGCTTTTAGTATTTTCTCTTTTTCTTGAGCATTGGATAATTAGACAAATATCTGTGTTGGGGTAGGCCTTTTGGGATTTATGGTGTTTGGGTGCATTATGCTTCCTGAACATGTACATCCATCTCCCCCAATAGGTTTGGGAAATTTTCAGCCATTATTTCCTCCAATACCTCTTCTGTCCCCTTTTCCTTCTCTTTCCTTCTGGGATGCCTATAATGTGTATGTTTGCTCATTTCACATTGTCTTATAGGTTCCTAAGTCCCTGCTGGATTTTTTCTATCTTTTCATTGATCGTTTCTACTATCTGTTTGATTTCTGATATATTGTCTTCCAAATCACTTATTCTTTCCTCTGTCTCTTCATGTCTGCTGCTGTTTACTGAGAATGTATTTTTAATTTATTGAATTGTGCTTTTCACCACCATCATATTTGTTTTCTTTTTGCATATGATTGCAATTTCTTCTGTATTCTCTCCAAGTGTTTTCTTCGTATTCTTAATCTTTTCCTTCACTTCATCAAATTGGTCCGTAGTATATGTTTTGAGAGTTTCATTACTTGTTCGATGTTCTGTTCCTCTTCCTAGTTTTTAGTTTGTTCATTGGATTGGCATATGTTTTCCTGATTATTGATTTGGTTTGTATTTTTTTGTTGCTGTCTGGTCATCATTTTATCTTGATGGGCTTAATCAGTTGCTTAGCTTCTTTGCCTAGTTTGGGGTTTCATTAGTTTTTGTTTTTGCATGCATGTTAAGATTTCTCTTTGCCACTTTGTTCTTCTTGTTCCATTTCCTTGTTGCTGGCTAAGGTAACTTGAAGGAAAATATTAGGTACAGAGAAAGCAAAAGGAGTAAAATATGAAAATGATTAATAGTACTATAGATAATAAATATTAACAGAGGAATCATGTGAGATATAGGAGAATGGATATTAAACTCATGTAAGGAATGTAGAGCTATAACAGTAAGAAAAGTAGAGTACATACTATGAAATAGTAAACTGAATATGAGGAGGAATATATTGTGAATTAAAAGGCCAGTGTGTTCAGGAGAGAGGGAAAGAGAAAAGAAAGAACAATACTATAAAGAGTGAGTATAAGACAGAAAACAAAACAAAGGTATTTGAAATAAAAAGTCAGAAAAATAGGGAGGTGAACAAAGAGAGTTTTAGTGTAAGAAAAAAAGTAAATGATAGAGGATAGAAAAATGTAGAGGAAAGGGGATAATGTTGGTGGCAAAAATCAAGACAGATAGAAAAGAGGAAATGGAGGATGAGGAAATACAGCAAATGTGAACTGTTCCCTGCAGCACCTAATATAAAAAGAATAAAAAAGAAGAGAAAGAAAGAAAAAGAAGGGACAAAAGGGACGGGGCAAGCATGCAAGAAAAGGAAAAGGAGAAAAAAGTAAAAAACAAAAAAAAAGGCCTTGGGGAAGGAAAAATGAAGATAAACAAATAAAATATTAGACAAAGTTTCAAGCAAGGAATCCTCTTTGTAGTTTAATAAAACACTTAGGGAACAGATGTTCCCCCTTTCTCCTTTCCTCACTTCCTTCTCTCCCAAACAGCAGGAAAGCTGCCTTAGATGTCTGGTAGGAGATTCAAGTGGGTCCTTGTTGAACCAGGTCCACACAGAAATCTATGACTTAATTTCCAGAGAGAGAGTACCCACACCTAAAAGAGACCCCAACTATGCTATTGGAAGCTTAGAAAGCACCTCCTACAGTCCCTTTTAGTTGTGCTACAAGGCCTAGTTGATTTTCTGACTCCACCTTCTCCCAGACCAAGTTTTTTATCCCAGGGTGTTCAGGTGAATTAGGCTTTCTCAGCAGATTCACCACTCCTCTCTTCCCAGGCTCTCCCTAAGCCAGCCAGTATGCTCCTCCAAGCGCAAAAGAAAAAAAAAAATGGAGGGGGGGTGTCGAGTCTAGAATATTAACCCTTACTTGCCCAGTCCTGCTGTAGCACCTCCTAGTGAATCCCTCCCACTCATGGAGTCAGTCCAAAACTGGAGGTCTAGGGCAATGCTGGGTCTCCGGGATTGCTGGACTCAAGAAAGGAAAATCCAGGACACTGCAGACTCACGGTATGTACATCTGTGGAACGTGGGCCAAGTGTGCTTATTGGGCACCAACCTGGGGATCACCGGGCCCAGGAATGCCACCGCACCACTGACAATTCTCAGGGAACACCATGGCAGCCAGCCCTAGGGGGAAGAGTCCCACCTTCCCACAGCCTCTGACCTCTGACTTGCAACCCACAATTCTTTTAGCAAGCACTACTTTGTTACTTTCTCTCCAAATAGACTTCCACACACCTCCTACCTTGCAAGACCTCAAAACAGCCCACTTTGGCAAGACTCCAACCCCATTTGTCTGCCTCTTTGCAGGAGAGACTGTCAGGTACACTCACTCAAATGCCATCTTGCCCCACCTCCAATAATTTATTTATATGCTGTGGTCAGCTAGAGAAAGGCCACATTTGAACAACAAGAAAGCTCCTAGGAGGCAATTCTTAGGCACTGTATAATACTGGGCTAAGTTTCCATTTCAAGGGTAAAGGTTCATAAGCATAACCATCCATATCAAGGGCCCATCAATGGACCATTCTCCTTCACTAATTATTGCCACTGTACTATGGGGATTCTTGGTGTTCCAATAGAAAATGTGGCAGAGCTCCCCATGATCAGAATTTTATTTTCCTTTGCATATTGTGTGAATTTCCACCCACCGTGACAGTGCCCCATGAAAAACTGAACACGTTTATAAGCCTTATATGTGTGCTAGGGTGAGCTTCCTCCTATGCATTCCCCATCATTGGCACTCCTCACCAATGATCTTCACCTGCACAGTTGTAACCCCTCTGTGAATCAAAACTTCTTAAAAAATGAAGCCAATAAAATAGCCAAATATAATTAATAATAAAATGAAATAATATTGATCATTTAAAAACAAGAAATAATACAAAAATATTTTAAATATTTGGAATAATATAAACTAATGAAATCTCTTCTCCTATATCTATACATTTTGTTCCATTGATTTGTGCACTGTCTTGCTTTCTTTGTTTTGTCTTCAAATAAGTTTATGTTACAGAAAAGTGACATGAAACAGAGGGGACTTCCATATACCCAACATCCTCCCAATTTTCCAACTTTCCCTGTTAATAACATTTTATATATGGATGGTACTTTTGTTATAGTTGATGTACAAATTTTGAAACATAACAACCAACTGTGGTCAATGATTTACTTATCATTTATATTTTGGACTATACACTTTTATAAATTTGATGAAACTTAGCATGGCCTATACCCATCATAGATCATGCAGAATACTTTGATTGCCCCCAAAGTGCACCCTATTCCATTTATTCTATTCCTCCTTGTCCCTCCCCTAGATATCCCTGGCAAACCAGCAGGCTTTACACCTTGAAGGGCAAAACTCATAGTTACTTGCAAGAACACTGAGGGCTTGAAACACTAGTCTATCCTCCCTTATTATGCACCACAAATGCTCTTGGAAAGTTCCCACCCCTCTATTAGCGAACATAGCAGGCCTCCTCAGAATGGGAGTTCACTACTTTGCCACTCATTAAGTGGGTCTTCGTGCACTGATATACACTATCGCAAAATAAACACTCACACACTCCCTATAAGGCTGTTACTGGTGTACCCTGTCGAGCATGCCTCCCACATCCAACACCCCAAACCAGCAATGCTGACTTGCCATATTGCCAACAGAGAATTTCCAACATGCAGTTTCTTTTTTTTTTTTTACAAAGGTTGCTAATAGCCATGCTCCCCCCCTCTTCCCATCTGTCCCCTTTTTTTAAATTGATTTTGTAAAAATATTACATTAAAAAAAATATATGAGGACCCATTCAACCCCACCACCCCCACCCCACCTCTCCCCCCCCCCCCCCAGCAACACTCATTCCCATCATCATGACACATCCATTGCATTTGGTAAGTACATCTCTGGGCACCTCTGCACCTCATGGTCAATGGTCCACATCATGGCCCATACTCTCCTCCATTCCATCCAGTGGGCCCTGTGAGGATTTACAATGTCCGATGATTGCCCCTGAAGCACCATCCAGGGCAGCTCCAAGTCCCAAAGACGCCTCCACATCTCGTCTCTTCCTGCCATTCCCCATACCCATTAGCCACCATGTCCACTTTTCCCACTCCAACATGCAGTTTCAACCATGTACCTGCCAATCCCCAGGACTCACCTGCTCGCACTCCCAACCCTTCCCCAGGTACATGGACATTCCAACCCACCCTTACCACACAACACCCCTGATAAAGCAGCATCACCTAACCCAACAGTTTCATTACACCACAGTCATACACCTCCACTGTATAACTTCCCATTTCTACCTTATTGATTATGCCCATGTGAGCATGGGTTACAAAGTTCTCTTCCCTTTCTACTTCCTGTAAACCTGCCTTCCAGACTTTAACTCTGTAAGTCAGTCCAACTTGCTTAATTCATATCAGTGAGGTCATGTAAGATTTGTCCTTCAGCACCAGACTTGCTTTACTCATCATAAAGTCCTCAATATTAATCCATGTAATCCTATGTAATAATACTGTAATACCTCTTACAGTAGAATAATAGTCCATTGTATGCATATACCACAATTTCTTTATCCATTCATCTGGTGAAAAGCATTTGGGTTGATTCCAACTTTTGGCAGTAGTGAACAATGCTACTATGAATATTTAGGCGCATTTATCTACTTCTGTCTTTGCTTTCAGTTCTTCTGGGTATATATCCAGCACAGGAATTGCTGAATCAAATGACAGTTCTATAGTTAGTTTTCTGAGGAAATGCCAAATTGCCCTCCACAATGGCTGGGTCCTTCTACATTCCCACCAGTAGTGGATGAGGATTCTCATTCCTCCACATCTTCTCCAACACTTTTTGCACTCAATTTTTAATGGCTGCCAATCTAATGTGTGTAAGATGATATCTCATTGTAGTTTGGATTTGCATTTCCCTAATAGCTAGTGATGTTGAGGATCTTTTCATGTGCTTTTTAGCCATTTGTATTTCTTCTTTGGAGAAGTATCTATTCAAATCACTTGCCAATTTTTAAAATGGGTCGTTTGTTTTTTTCTTCTCAAGGTGTGGGATTTCTTTATATATGCAGCATATTAGGTCCTGATCAGATATATGGTTACCAAATATTGTCTCCCATTGAGTAAGCTGTCTTTTCACTTTCTTGACAAACTCTTTTGAGGTTCAAGCATTTTTAATCTTTAGGAAGTTCCATTTATCTATTTTATCATTCACTGCACTTACTTTGGGTGTGAAGTTCATGAAACCATTTCCTACTGTATGTTCTTGTAGGTTTTCCCTTACATTATCTTCCAGGGTCTTTATGATCTTGGCTCTTATATTTAGATATTTCATTTGTCTTAGTTAATTTTTGTATAAGATGTGAGATGGTGTTCCTCTCTCATTCTTTTGTATATGGCTATCCTGTTCTTTTGCACCATTCATTTAAGAGGTCATTCTGCCCAGTTAGATGGACTTGGTGACTTTTTGAAAATCAGTTGACAGTATATGCAAGTATATATATATATATATATATAAAAGAACTCTCAATTCAGTTCCATTGGTCAGTATGTTTATTCTTGTACCTATACTATGCAGTTTTTACCATTGTAGTTTTGTAGTATGATTTAAAGAGTCAAGAGGTCATCAGAGGGGTCACACTTATGCACTCCTCAGGAGGATCCCAGAAACAGCTAAAGTGGAAACAACCCCAGATACTGGTTCTCCTGAGGGCTACAGAGATCCACAAGAATATGGTCATGGCAGATAGCTCTGGAGTTCAGTACCATGTCAGTGGGCCCTACTTTGGAATTTGTGTCCCTGAGTGTGATGGACTTGGACTCAGATGTGACCTTTCTACCTATGCCTCTTCTGTACTTTTAATGAACATTTGGTTGGTGCTGGCATTGGTGTATATTCAGGAGACTTTAATCTCTGGACTGACCATGTGCCAACTGGGCTCTGAGTCTCAGCAGAGTTGTAACTCCTACCCTCTGGTTCATTGGACTTATCCAGGTCAGCTAACAAGGTGGTGAAGATGGTCAACCACAAATCTAGGGAACCAAAAGTGCCTACAACTGCAAGCAGGAAAATTGCATCCATCATCCATGTGGAATCTAAGCCCCCTCTCAATATAGAGGTGGAGTGACATCACCATCCCAGGGTCCGCAGAATGGAGGAATAAAGTATGGATTAGAGTGGACATACTGATATTCTACTACAAAACTTTTGTGACTACTAATAGAAGAAATGTTATCATTGATGGGGAGATTGAGAAGAAGGGATGTGATGAGGGGGCATTTTTGGAACTTTCAAGCTGTCCTAAATGATATTACAGGATCAGATACAGGACATTATATATCCTGCCATAACCCAGTGAATGTACAGGGGAGAGTGTGAACTATAGAGTAAACTATTAACCATGTGGTGCAGCAGTGCTCCAAAATGTGTTCACCGAGTGTGATGAGTATGCCACAACGATGGGGGAGGTTGTTGGTGTGGGAGAAGTGGGGTGGGGGAGTGGGGTGTATACAGGGACCTCTTATGCTTTTTATAATGTGGCATTTTTTGTGATGTATGTATTTCAAAAAATACAATTTACAAAAATGATGGGAGTGGGGGAGTTGGGTGTGTGTTACATGGGAACCTCTTATGGTCTTTTAATATAATGTACTATGTGATCTATTAACTTTAATTTTAAAAGTTTTATTAAAAAATAAAAATAAAAAAATAAAGTCAGGTAGTTTGATCTCTCATTTGAGAGAGTACATTTTTTTTCAATATGAATTTTGGTATTCAGGGCCTTTTGGTCTTCCAGAAGATTTCATAATTATTTTCTCTAATCAGTAAAAAATGCTGTGGTGATTTTTATTGAGATTACATTAAATCTTTAGATCCATTTGAGTAGGATAGACATCTTAATGATATTTAGTCTTCTTAACCATGAACATGGAATATCCTTCCATTTTTTAAGCCTTCTTTGCTTTCCTCTAACAGTGTTATATAGTTTTTTTCATATAAATCATTTATATCCTTAGATAATTTATTCCTAGCTGTTTAATTCTTTTATTTTCTATTGAAAATGGGATTTTTTTCTTGATTTCCTTCTCAAATTGTTCACTATTAGTGTACAGAAATGCTACTCATTTTTGCACGTTGATCTTATACCTGGTGACTTTACTGACCTCATTTATAAGTTCTAGAAGCTTTGTTGTATATTTCTCATAGCTTTCTATGTATAGGATCATGTCACCAGCAAATAGTGATTTATTTACTGATTCCTTTCCTATTTGGATGTCTTTTATTTTTTTTCTTCTCTAAGTGCTCAAGCAAATACTTCTAACACAATGTTAAATAGGACTAGTGAAAGTGAGCATCCTTGTCTTGTTCCCAGTCTCAGAGATAGGAAGCTTTTAGGATTTCTACCTTGAATATGATGTTAGCTGTGGGTTTTTCATTTATACCCTTTATCATGTTAAAGAAGTTTCATTCTATTCTATCTTTTGTAGCATTTTTATCAGGAAAGGTAATGTATTTTGTTGAATGCTTTTTCTGCATCTATAGAGATGATCATTTGTTGTTGTTTTCTTTCAATCTGTTTATGAGGTGTATTACACTGATAGATTTTCTTATATTGAAACTTCCTTAAATACCCAAGATGAAATCCACTTGGTCATGGTGTATAATTCATTTAACGTGTTGTTCAATATATTTATCAAGTATTTAGTTGAGGAATTTAGCATCTAATTTCATTAGAAAGATTGATCTATAGATTCTTCTGGCATCTTTGGATTTGGTATTAGGGTGATGTTGGTATCATAGAATAAGTTAAGGATGTTTCCTCCATTTCTATTTTTTAAAATAATTTAAGCAGAATTGGTGTTAGTTCTTTCCAGAATGATTGGTAGAATTCACCTGTGAAGCTATTTGGTTCTAGGATCTCCTTAGTTTGGAGGATTTTGATGGCTAATTCTATCTCATTACTTGTGATTGGTCTGTTGAGTTCATCAACTTCTTCTCTCATAAGTTTAGGTTGCTTTGTGTTTCTTGTATTTTTCCATTTCCTCTAAATTATCCATCTTGTTAGCATACGATTTTTCAAAGTATGCTCTTATAATCCACTTTTTTCTGAGAGGTCAGTGGTGATATCCTCTTACTCAATTTTGTATTTTATGTAATTATTTCTTCTCTCTTTTTTTCTTTGTTAGTCTGGCTAAGGGTCTGTTAAGTTTATTGATCTTCTTGATGAACCCAGTTTGGTTTTATTTTTTCAGTGCTTTTTTATTTTCAATTTCATTAAGTTCTTCTCTAATCTTTGTTATTTCTTCTTTCTATGTCCTTTGTGGTTAGTTTGTTTTTCTCTAATTCCTTCTGGTGTGTGGTTAGGTCTTTGATTTTAGCTCTTCCTTCTTTTTTAATATAGGCATTTAGCATTTAAATTTTCTTCCCAATACAGCTTTTGCTGCATCCCATAGATTTTGAATGGTTGTGTTATAATTTTCTTTCATTTCAAGGTACCCTTTCTGCCCCCTTTCTCTTCTGTTCTTCCTTTGGAATGCCTTTAATGTGTATGTTTGTGTGTTTTATATTGTCATTCAATTCCCTAAGTTCTTGCTTGATTTTTTCTATCTTTTTAGCTATCTCTTCCACTATCTGTCTAATTTCAGCTATATTGTCTTCTGTATCACTGATTCTTTCCTCTGCCTGTTCAAATTTGCACTTATGTGCTTCCAGTGTATTTTTCTTATTTCTTGCATTGTGCCATTCATCACCAAAATATCTGTTATCTTTTATGTAAATTTACAATTTCTTCAATATGTTCCCTCTGTGTCTTCTTAGTTCCTTTCTCCCTTTCTTCACTTTATCATGTTGACACATTATATTTGTTTGGACATCCTTGATTGGTTTTTCCACATTCTGCATCTCCTCCTGTTTTTTTAGTTTGTTTGTTTGACTGGACCATGTCTTCTTGTTTCTTACTATGGCTTGCAATATTTTGCCAATGCCCAAGCATCTGTTTATCTTGATGGCCTTATTTGGTTGGTTATTTCCTATTTCCACACTAGCATTATATTATTTTGGTTCTTTTTGTGTGGTAATTTTACTTTTGATACTTTGCTGCTTTTTCTATAACTTTACAGTTGTCTGTGTTTCCTTGAAAGAAAATTAGTACCAGGGAAAAAGAAAGAGATAAGAAGAGAAAAAGAATAATAGTAATCATAATACATAAAGGGTAGAAGAGGAATCATGCAAGAACTAGGAAACTATGCAATATGAGTAAAAATAATACAAAACACAAAGGAATAAGAATAAACAGATGCAGAATGTAAAATAAGTAAAAAAAATAAAACAGAGGAAAATAGAATGAATTAAAATCTGGACAAATTAGAAGAGAAGGAAGGAAAGAAAAAAACAGGAAGAGCAAAAAAGAAGACCAAACAAGGACTGGTGTAATGGACAAAAGCAAAAGAAGACAGAAGAAAGAAAAATGAAGGAAAGAAGACATATAAAGTGGGTGAAAAAATAAGTAAAAGACAAAAAGAAAACAAAAATAGGGAAAACAACAATTAAGAAACAAAATAGCAGCAAAGAGACAATCCAGGAAAAACAGGCTTCTATCTTTGTTCTCTAAGTACATTCTCAGGCTGCTGGTGCTCATCAGTTAATCACCCTTCAGCCTGCCCTCTGCAGGTGATGTAATCAGGTTTAGTGAATAAAATAAAGGAAAAGCCTATTTCATCTGATATAATCATAGCTACTCCAGCTTTACATTTGGTTTCTACATGCATTGATTTTTTTCTCCTTGGTATTTTACTTTCCAGCTATTAGTATCTTTATTAGCCAAAGGGGTGCTGATGCAAAATACCAGAAATTGTTTTTTATAAAGGGTATTTATTTGGGGTAGTAGCTTACAAATGCTAGGCCATAAAGCATAAGTTACTTCCCTCACCAAAGTCTATGTTCACATTTTGGAGCGAGATTGCTGCTGATGACTGCAAGGGTTCAGGCTTTCTGGGTTTCTCCCTTCCAGGGTCTTGCTTCTCTCTGATTTCAGGGTTTCTCTCTTCCCAGTGCTTGCTTCTTCCTGAGCTCAGCATTCCTCTCTTCCTGGGGCTTGCTTCTCTTTCCCCTGTGAGCTCACACCCTGGGGCTCCAGCTTAAGGCTTCTGCATCAAATTCAACATCAAATCTCCAACATCAAAATCCTAACTCTGTTCTTTGCCATGTTTTTTATCTGTGAGACCCCACCCACCAAGGGTTAGAGACTCAATGCCCTAATTATGTGTCTCAATCAAAGCACTAATCATAATTTAATCATGCCCAGGTACAGACCAGATTACAAATATAATCCAATATCTATTTTTGTAATTCATGACCATATCAAATTGCTACAGTATCCTTTGGTCTAAAGTGAGTCTCCTGTAGACAGCATATAGGTAGATTATACTTTCTTTTTTTCCTTCTTTATTTTTTTCATTTTACATTTAAAAATATGAGGTTCCCATATACCCCCACACCCCTAACCCCATTCCTTCCACACCAATAACTTCTTTCATCATCGTGGCACATTCATTGCATTTGATGAATACGTTTTGGATCCCTGCTGCACCACATGGATAGTGGTTTATATTGTAGTTTACACTCTCCCCCAGTCCATCCAGTGGGCGATGGTAAGACATTCAATGTCCAGCATCTGTCCCTGCAGTACCATCCAGGACAACTCCATGTCCTGAAAATGCCCCCACATCATATCTCTTCTTCCCTCTGCCTACCTTCAGCAGCTACCATGGTCACTTTCTCCACATCAATGCTACAATTTCTTCCATTACTAATCCATTCTTCCAGTCTGTCTCATTTGATTGGGGATTTTAATTCATTAACATTCAGTGTTATTTTTGTACAGACACTTCCTTATTTAGCCAGTTTCACCTTTGTGTTTTATGTTTCATATAGTATTTTCACACCTATTTGACACCTTTAGTTACTTTTACTGATATAATCTTCATTTCTACATTCTCTTCCAAGCCTCTCTCTCATCTTTTCTATTAAGACTGTGGCACTTCATTTTGTATTACCTGCAAAGTTCATATCTTGATTCCAATCACTCAGTTTCCGTTTATCTGTGAATGTTGCAAATCCAACATCATTTTTTCATTTTTGAAAGACAGTCTTGACAGATATAAGATTCCTGGCAGGAAGTTTTCCTTTCAAAATATCTTAAATATATGATACCTCTGCCTTCTTGCCTACATGGTTTCTAATGAGAAATTGATGGTTAATCTTACTGGTTTCATTTTTTTTTATGTGCCATTTTCTTTTATTGCTCTCAGAATTCTCTTTGACCTTGGCATTTGACAATTTGATTAGTATGTGTCTGAGTTTGCTTATTCAGATTTACTTGGATAGGAGTATATTGTGCTCCTTGGGCCCAGATATCTATGTCTTTTTGAAAGTTTGGAAATTTTCTACATTCTTTCTTCAAATGTCCCTTCTGCCCCTATTTCCTTCTCTTCTCCTTCTGGAACACCCATGATATATATGTTTGTATATAACTTACTATCATTTAGTTCCCTGAGATATTCTCCAATGTAATTCATCTGTTATTTTGTATGTTTACTTACAGAGGCCATGTCTTCAAGCTCATTGATCTTTCCTTTTGCCTCCTCAGATTTACTGTTATATGCCCTCAGAGCACTTTTATTTCATTCATTGGGTCTTTCAGTCCTATAAAATCTATTTTTCTATGTATGCCTTCAAATTCTTCTTTGTGCTCACCTAGTTTCTTCTTTTTTTAATGTAATTTTAGTAATTTTTAATAGACACTTAGATTACATAAAATCTTACATAAAGAATATAAGGATTTGACTTTTTCTACATATGCCTCTTTTGTCACTTTTACTGAATCTATGTTTGGCACAAGGAATGGTCCATACTCAGGAGACTTGTATCTCTCGACTGCCCATGTACCAGCTGGGCTCTCAGCTTCAGCAGGGTGGTGACTCATAATCTCTGGTTTGTTGGTCTTACCCTGGTCAGCTAACAGGGAAGTGAAGATGGTCAACCACCACACCAGGGAATCAAAAATGCCTACAAGTGCAAGCAGAGGAATTGCATTCACCATCCATGTGGAATCTAAGCCCCCTCTTGATCTAGAGGTGGAGAGGACATCACCATCCCAGGGTCAACATAATGGAGGAATAAAATATGGACTAGAGGGGATGTACTGATATTCTACTATAAAACTATTGTGAAGAGTAATAGAAGGAATTTTAGCATCGAGGTGGAGAAAGTGGCCACAGTTGTTGCTGAGGGCAGGGAGAGGTAAGAAGAGATGTGATGTGGGGGCATTTTTGGGATTTTGAGTTGTCCTAAATGATATTGCAGGGTCAGATGCTGGACTTTATATATCCTGCCATAACCCACTGAATGTAATTGGGGAGAGTGTGAACTACAGGGTAAACTATTATCTATGTAGTGCAGCAGTGCCCCAAATTGTGTTAACTGAGTGCAATGAGTGTGCCACAAAGATGGGAAGGTTTTTGGTGTGGGAGGAGTGGGCTGGGGTGGTGGGTATACGGGAACTTCTTATACTTTTAATGTAACATTTTTATGTGATGCATTTATCTTAAAAAATACAATTTTCAAAAATGATGTTGCAGGGGGATAGGGAGTGGGTTATATGGGAATTAATTAATTAATTAATTAAAATTGAAAAAAGAATATAAGGGATGCCCATATGCCCCACTCCCCACACTTCCCATTTTCCCCACATTAACTTCTTTCATTAGTGTGGTACATCCATTGCAAATGATGAACACATTTTTAACCATTGCCACTAAACATGGATTATAGTTTACTTTGTAGATTACACTCTCTCGCACTCAATTATGTATGATATGTCAGGGTATATAAGGGTCTGTATCTGGCATTGAAATGTCATTCAGTACAATTCCACATCCTCAAAACCCCTATATTACACCTCTTTTTCCCTCTCCCTGACTTTAGCTCCTCCAGTGACCACTGCCTCCAAATTAATGATAAAATTTCTTCTATTGCTAGAATGACAATAAGTCTATAGTAGAATATCAGTAAATTCACTGTAGTCTATAATATATTCCCCAATTCTGAGGATTCTGGAAGAGAGATGCCCACTCTATCTCTAGTTGTGAAGGAGTTTCAATCCCACATGGCTGATGGGTGGGACTTTTTGCTTGCAATTGTAGACTCTCTCATTTTCTGGGTGTGGTGGTTGTCCATCCTCATTTCCTTGTTAATTGCCCTGGAAGAGTCCAGTGAAATGGGAGTAAGTGGTGAAACTCCACTGAGGCTCAGGGCCTACTTGCCACATGAACAGCCCAGAACTTCCAGGTTCCTGGGCACACATGTACCAACTTCAGCACCAAGTAAAGGTTTGAATAAAAGAGACAGAAAAGTCAGTTGTAGAGAAGTCACATCTGAGTCCAACTCAGTCACACACAGGAGCACAAATTCCAAAGTGGGGCTGATTAACAAGGCGCCAATTTCCAGGGCTATCTGCAATGATTGTAGGACCTGGCTGTCTCCAGAGCCTCAGGAGCCCCACTATTTGAGGTCCTATCTACTTTGGCTGTCTATGTGATCTTCCTGAGATGTGCATAAGCATTACCTCACTGATGACCTCCTGACTCACTTTGAAGTCTCTTATCCATATGAACTAATTTGTCTTTACATTTTCCCCCTTTTGTTAAAAGTAATTTTTCCAATTGCATCATCAGCCAGTTCTTGGTAGTAATCCCTCAGTACCAGCTAGGCTTATACTTGGGAGTCATGTCTCATGCTGAGGTGAGGGGAGAGGTAATGCATTTATATGCTTAATTTGGCTTAGAAAGAGGTAACATTTGAGAAAAACATGGATGCTCTCAGGAGGCAACTGTTAGGCACTCTACAACACTAGCCTAAGTTGAAATATCAAGATCAAAGGCTCATGAGCATAAGCATCAATATCAAGGGCTTATCAATGGACCATTCTTCTTCACTATTCCCTGTACTTGGAGGATTGTTACAGTTCCATTAGAGAATGTGGCAGATCTCCCCAGGATCAGAATTCAATATCCTTTCAGTTATAATGTGAATCTCTATCCACTGTGGCAATGCCCCATGAACATTTAAACATATTTAATTAATACCTTATATGTATGCCAAGGTGAAATTCCTCCTGTTTCCCCCATCACTAAAACCCCACACCAATTATCCTGCCCTGCCATAGTAGTAACCTTTCTGTGACCCAAAACTTCTTTAAATATGAAGCAAACAATAGCACCAAAATAATTAATAAGAAAATGAAATAATAATTATAGGTTTAGGCAAAAGAAACAAAATATGTAATAATTTAGAAAAACTAAAACTAAAATAAAGTAAAATAACAGGTATTAAAAATGAAAAATATTTTTTAAAAAATGAAAATAAAAAAGGTTGATGTTTTGCCTTTCTTCACTGCAAAATCTGTTGTCCTGTACAGTGGCATATTTTTTTCCATTTCTGAAAAGTGTCTTTTTTTTCACATGTATTTACAGACAAGATTTAGGGTGCAGTAACTCACAAATAGAATATAAGGGGTTCCTGTATGATCACAATCATCCCGTTTTTCCCCATAACATATTTTTAGCTTTTGTTTTTTTATTATCTATTTATTTTTTAAAGATACATAGGTCTTGCAAAATGTTACATTAAGTCCCACTGAAAGTACTGGGGGAGAGTGTAAACTACAATATAAACTGTAATCCATACAGAGCAGGAGTGCGCCAAAATGTATTCACCAAATGCAATGAATGTGCCACAATGATGAAAGAAGTTGATGTAGGAGGCGTGAAGTCGTGGGGTTTGGGGTATATGGGAGCCTCTTACGTTTTTTAATGTAACATTTTTTTGTGATCTATGTATCTCCAAAAACTAAAAAAAAAAAAAAAAAAGAGAGATTCCCATATGCCCCACTTCCCACACAACCCCTCCTCCCACATTGACAACTTCTTTCATTAGTGGGGTATATTCATTGCATTTGATGAATACATTTTGGAGCATTGCTTCACAGCATGGATTATAGTTTATATTGTAGTTTACTCTCACTCCCAACCCATTCAGTTGGTATGGCAGGATATATAATGCCCTGCATCTGTCCCTTAAATATCATTGAGGACAACTACAAGCCCACAAAATGCCCCAGTATTACACCTCTTTTTCCCTCCCCCTGCCCTCAGACATTTTCATGGCCACTGTCTCCACATCAATGACATAAATTCTGCCATTCCTAGAGTCATAAAAATTCTCTTGTAGAATACCAGTAAGTCCATTCTAATAGATATTTAATTTCTCCATCCTGAGGACCCTGGGATGGTGATGACCACTCCTCTTCTAAATTGAGAGAGGGCTTAGATACCATATGGCTGATGGATGGAATTCTCCTGTTTACAGCTGTAGACTCTCTCAGTTCCCAGGTGTGGTGGTTGACCATCCTCACCTTCCTGTTAACTGACCTGGGTAATCGGGTAAATCCAATGAACCAGAAAGTAGCTGTTACAACTCTGCTGAGACTCAGGGCCAAGGTGGCACATAGATATTTCAGAGATTCAAGTCTCCTGAGCATACACTCACCCCAGCACCAACCACAGGCTCAGTAAAAATGACAGAAGAAGCATGAATAGAGAAGACATTTCTGAGTCCATCTCCATCACACTCAGGAGCACAAATTCCAGACTAGAGCCCTCCAGAATGGCACTGAACTCCAAAGCCTTCTGTCATGACCATAGGACCTGGGTGTCTCCATAGCCCTCATGAGCACCACTATCTGGGTTTGTATCTACTTTGGCTGTCTCTGAGATCCTGCTGAGGTGTGCATAAGCACGACCCTTCTGATGACTTCCCAACCCATTTTGTACTCCATTAGCCATATAAACTCATTTGTCTTTACCATTTCCCCCTTTAATTCAAGGTCTTTTTCTAGTTTCATCACCAAATGGTGCATGGTAGTAATGCCTCAGTGCCAGGGAGGCTCATTCCCAGGAGTCATGCCCCATGCTGGGGGGAAGGTAGTGCATTTACATGTTGAGTTTGGCTTTGAGAGTGGCCCCATTTGAGCAACATGGAAGCTCTCAGGAGGTAAATATTAGGCACTCTGAAGCTCTAAGCCTAGGTGAAATTTCAAACACAGAGGCTTATAAGCATAGTCATCAATAGCAATGGCCAATCATTGGACCTTCCTTTTTCACTGGACTTTGCCTTTGTACTTGGGGGATTAATGCTGTTCCATTGGGGAATGTGACAGAGTTTCCTGTAAAGGGAACACAGCATTCCCTCAGTTGTCATTGAAACTCTGCCCCTATTTCATTACCCAATGAATATCCAAACATGACTATATACACAATATGCATACCCTAGCAAACTCCCACACACCCATGCATCCCCCATCAATGACAACCCATCTCCCTCATCCTTCCCTGCCATAGTGAACAACTGTGATCCAAAACTTCTTTACAAATGAAGTCTAATACATTGCCAAATTCAATTAATAGGGAAATGAAATGGTAATGAAATACTTAAAGATTAGAAATAGAATACATAATTTAGAAAACAAATTATAAAATAAATTGGAGTATTACAAAAATGAAAAATATCCTAAGAAAATAAAATTTGATGTTTTGCCTTTCATCACCGTAATGGGTGTTGCCCTGTATGTACAGTGGCAAGGCAATCTCTTCAATTTCTTCCTCATTTTCTTATTTTATTATGTGTTCAACAAAATTTTATGTCACAGTAAATCTCATATACAATATAGAAAGTCCTATATACTCAACATCAAGCCCATTTCCCCTTTTCCAAGCAATGATCTTTCTACATGTGGATGTTACATTTGCTACAACTGATATATGAAACATAGCTACCAACCACAGTTCCATTGTGGTTTACATTATGATTTACATTTTAGACTAAACACCTTTATAAATTATTGGTGATATTTAATATGGCTTGTATCCATCATTTCAGGTTCATTCAGAACACTTCCTTTGCACCCAGTTACCCCTCTTCCAACTATTCTATTTCTCTCTCCTCCTCCTCTCAGGACCCAAAGTTGACAACCAAGCTTCACTGCTTGAAGGACAAGATTCCAATACTCACAACAATGCTGAGGGCTTGACACTAGTCTTTCCTAACCCTTTGGGAGCCAACCATGCTCTCAAGATTCATCATCCCCTCTGTTTGAGAACTTCATGCATTCCCAGGATGGGGGCATAAAACCTTCCCTCTAATTGTATGGGTCCCCAACCACTGATATAACACACTATGACAACCACTGATATAACACTCTCACATTCCCTTTCATAACCTATTAATAACCTTTTTGCATGTTGATGTTTCATTTGTTATAACTTATGAACAAATATTGAAACATAGCTTCTAAAAATGTCATTGTGGTTTACATTTTAGACCAAACACTTTTATAAATTTCTGATGAAATTTAACATGGGCTGTATTCAACATTGCAAGATCATGTAGAATATTTTCATTGGCCCATAAACATCCCCTCTTCTATCTGTTTTATTCCTCTCCCTCTCACCTCATGGCCCATGGCAAATAACAGGCTTCATTCCTTGAAGGACAGGATTCATATATACTTGCAACAATGTTGAGGGCTTGACACACTAGTCTGTCCTCTTCTGTTAGGAATGACCCATGTTCTTGAGAGACAGCCTCCCCTCTGTTTGATAAACATATTGGGCCTCCCCAGGATGGGAGTCCAACTCTTTCCCACTCATTAGGTGGTTCCCCCCCCACTGATACAACACACTATGAAAAAATAATCACTCACACATTCTCTAGATGACTGACCCAGCTTTGCCCTGTCCCAAATGTCACCTGCCCAACACCCTAAACCCATAAACTTTCCTTGTCATACTGCCAAAAGAGCTTTCTCAACATCGTAGTTTCAACCACATTGCCACGAATCCTCATTGTTCACCTGCTTCCTCCCAAAACCTCCCCCCAGTTCCACAGATGGTCCAACCCATCCTCCCCATGCTACCCACTGTCAGTCTAGCCCCGCCCAAACCAATATTGTGCCTACACTCCTGTCATGTCTCTTCACTGCACAGCTACTCACTTCCACCTTATCATAGATTATGCCATAAGGGCATTGGCTCATGAATTTATTCTTCCTTTCTACTTTCTGTAAAATTATGTTCCAGAATCTAACATTCTGAGTCTGCTCAATTTTCTTAATTCATATCAGTGAGGTCATGTAATAAATTTCCTTCAATGCTTAGTTTGTTTCACTCTACATAAGACCCTCAATATTCATCCATGTTATTCTGTGTGTTAGTACTCTATTCCTTCTCATAGCTGAGTAATATTCAATTGTATGTATATACCACATTTTGTTTATCCAGCCTATTGTTAATGGGCATTTGTGTTGACTCCAACTTTTGGCAATAGTGAATAATGCCACAATGAACTTTTTTTGCATATTTATCTGTTCATATCCTTGCTTTCAATTCTTCTGTGTATATACCCAGCAGTGAAATGCTGGGTCATATGGGAGATCTGTTGTTAGTTTTTGAGGAACTGCCAAACTGTTCTCCACAATGACTAGACCAATTTAAATTCCCACCAGCAGTAGATAAATGTTTCCATTCCTTTACATCCTCTTCAACACTTGTGGCCCCCTGTTTTTATAATAACCACCAGTCTAATGGGTGTAAGATGGTATCTCATTGTAGTTTTGATTTTCATTCTGCTAAAAGCTAGTGATGCTGAACATCTTTTCATTTTCCTTTTAACAATTTGTATTTCTTTTTTGGAGAAGTGACTGTTAAAATCACTTCCCCATTTTTAAGTGGATTGATGGTCCTTTTATTTTTGAGATATAGGGATTTCTTTATATATGCTGGATATTAGACTCCTATAAGATATATGATTATCAATTATTTTCTCCCATTGGGTAGGGTGTCTTCTCACTTTCTCGACACTCTCCTTTGAGGTTGCAAAAGGCTTTAATTTTAAGTAGGTCCCATTTATCTATTTTTTTTTCTCTGCTAGTGCTTTGGGTGTGAAGTTCATGAAGCCATTTCCTATTACAAGGTCCTGTAGATGCTTCCCTACATTGTCTTCCATTGTCTTTATGGTCCTTGCTCTTGTATTTACATCTTTGATCCATCTTAAGTTGATTTTTGTATAAGGTGTGAGATGGTAATCCTTTTTTATTGTTTTGCATATGGATAGTTCTCCAAGCACTATTTGTTGCAGAGGCCATTCTATCCCAGTTGAGTGGGCTTAGTATTCTTGTCAAATATCAGATGACTCTGTATTTGAAGATCTATATTAGAACTCTCAATTCAGTCCATTTGTCAGTATGTCTTTCCTTGTACCAATATCATACAATTTTGAACACTGTTGATTTGTAGTATCTTGTCAAATTAGGTAGTACAATTTCCCTGATTTCATTTTTCATTTTCATTATGTCTTTGTCTTTCTGGGACCTCTTGCCCTACCAAATAAATTTCATAGTTAGTTTTTCCAATTCAGTAAAAGATGCTGTGCTGATTTTTATTGGGATTGCATTATGTCTATAGATTACTTTTGGTTGGATAGACACCTTAATTATATTTAGTCCTCCTATCAATTAACAGGGAATATGCTTCCATTTATTTAAAGCTTTGATTTCCTTTGACAGTGTTGTAAAGTTTCCTGTGTATAAGTCATTTATATCTTTAGTTAAATTTATTTCTAGACATTTGATGTTTTAGTTACTATGTAAATGGAATTTGTTTCTTGATTTCCTCCTCACATTGCTCATTATTGGTGTACAAAAATGCTACTGATTTTTTCACATTGACCTTATAACCTGAGACTTTACTGAACTTATTTATAAATTTTAGAAGCTTTTTTGTAGATTTCTTATTGTCTTCTATGCATAGGATCATGTCATCTGCAAATAGTGAAATTTTTACTTCTTCCTTTCAAATTTTGATGCCTTTCATAACTTTCTCTAGCCTCAATATTGGAGCAAGTACTTCTAACACAAGGGTCATTGAATGTGGTTATTGGGCATCTTTGTTTTGTTACTCGTCTTATTGGGAAAGCTTTTAGCATTTTACCATTTTATATAATGTTAGGTGTGGATTTTTCATATAAACTCTTTATCATGTTCAGAAAATTTCCTTCTAATCCTACCTTTTGCAAAGTTTTTATCAGTACATTGTGTCATAATTTGTTGAATGCTTTTTCTACAACCTTATAGATGATCATGCATTTTTTTCCAATCTGTTTATGTTGTGTAGTACATTAATTGGTTTTCTAATGTTGAACCATTGTGGCATATCTGGGATGAAACCCACTTGGTCATGTTGTATACTTCATTTGATGTGCTGTTGAATGTGATTAGAGGTATTTTGTTGAGGAATTTAGCATCTAGGCTCATCAGAGAGATTGGTCTGTATTTTTCCTTTCTTGTGGCATCTTTGTCTTTGATCTTAGGACAATTTTGGCATCACAGAATGAGTTAGGTAATCTTCCTTGTACTTCTAATTTTTGGAAGATTTTAAGCAGGATTGGTGTCATTTCTTTCTAGAATGTTTGGTTGATTTCACCTGTGAAGCCATATGGTCCTGGGTTCTTATTTGGGAGGTTTTTGATGATTGAGTCTATCAATTTACTTGTGATTGGTCTGTTGAGTTCATCAATTTTTTTCATTTATCAATGTAGGCTGCTTGTGTGTTTCTAGGAACATGTCCATTTCCTCTGAATTATCCTTCTTGTTGGCATACAATTTTTCAAGGTATCCTTTTATGATACTTTATTTCTGTGGGGTCAGTGGTGATATCCCCTTCCTCATTTCTTATTTTGTACATTTTCATCTTGTCTCTTTTTTTGTTAGTCTAGCTAAGGGTTTGTCAATTTTATTAACCTTTTCAGAGAACCAGCTTTTGATATCAGTTTTTCTAGAAATTTCTTATTTTTTATTTCATTTATTTCTGTTTTGATCTTTGTTGTTTCCTTCCTTCTACTTCCTTTGGGATTAGTTTGTTTTTATTTTTCTAATTACTCCAGGTGTGCAGTTCTTCAATTTTCACTCCTTCTTCATTATTGATATGTGAATTTGTGGCTACAAATTTCCCTCTCAGTACAGCTTTTGCTGCATCCCATTGTGTTTTTTTATGATGTATTGTCATTTTCATTCACTTTAAGGTAGTTACTTATTTGTTTTGAAATTTCATCTTTGTCCCACTGTTTTCTAAGTGTGTGTTTTTAAACTTCCATATATGTGTGTCTAATTCATTTCTCTGGTTCTTACTGATTTATAATATCATTCCATTTTGATCAGAGTAATTCCTTTGTATGATTTCAATCTTTCTGTGTTCACTGAGAATTTTTCTGTGGCCTAGCATGTGGTCTATCTTGGAGAATGATCCATAAGCACTTGAGAAGAATGTATATCACACTGTACTTCGGTGGTGTTTTGTATATTTCTATTAGGTCCAGATGCTATAATGTATTATTCAATGTCCATTTATTTATTGATTCTCTGTCATGATATTCTGTGTAATGGGGATAATTGTGTATTAAAGGTCCCACTATAATTTTAGAGACATCTACTCTTCCACTTGAGTTTTTCCAGTGTTTACCTCATGTTATTTGAGGCACCATGTTTATTTCCATAAATATTTACGATTGTTCTTTCTCCTTTAAAGAATATTCCTTTTACTAATATATAGAGTATGTGTTTGTCTCTTAGAATAGTTTTGAAATTAATGCCTACTTTTTCTGATATTAATGTACCTACCTCTGCCCTTTTTTGGTTATTGGTGCTTTTATGATTGTTTTCCAGCCATTCACTTTCAGCCTCCCTGAATCCCTGTGTCTATGGTGGGTTTCTTGTAGACAACATTTGTGATGAGTCATATTTCCTTATTTGTTCTGCCAGACTGTGTCTCTTAACTGGTGAGTTTAATCCATTAACACTTAGTGTTATTACTCTCAAGGAATTACTTATATTTGCCATATTTTCTTTGGGTTTATATATGTCATATCATTTTTACATTTTTCTTTTTGTCTTTTTACTTGTTCTTACACTCTCCTCCAACTCTTTCTTTCCTGGGTTTTCCATACAATTTTGCAGGACTCCCTTTAATATTTCTTGAAGTGCAGGTTTCTTATTGGTATACTCTCTTAAATTCTGTTTATCTGTGAATATTTTGAACACTCCATCATTTTCATACATCATATATGCTGGATAGAGAATTATTGACAGGACTTTTTTTTCTTTCTTTCTGTTAGTACCATAAGTACGTCAAACCATTTTCTTCTTGTCTCTATGGTTTCAGATGAGAATTCAGCACTTAATTATATTGAGTTTCCTCTTTATGTGATTGTTCTCTTGCTGCCTTCAGTATTTTCTCTTTGTCTTGGGAATGGAACAATTTGACAAGTATATGTCTTGGAGTAGATCTTTCGTGTTTTATATTGTTTGAGTGTCCTGTGCTTCCTGTAAATCCATCTCACTCAATAGGATTAGTAAATTTTTAGTCTTTAATTCCTCCATTTCTCCTTCTGTTCCCTTTCCACTTTTCTTCTCCCCATATAGGGATGTCTATAATGCTTATGTTTATGTGTTTTGAGTTGTTGTTCAAATCCCAAAGCCCCTGCCAGGCTTTTTCCATCTTTTTTTCTAACTGTCCTAACTTCTGTTCAATTTCAGATGCACTGAATTCCCCATTTCAAATCATTTCCTCTAACTTTTGAAAGCTGTTATTTTGTGCTTCCAGTGTTGTTTGATTTCTTGAATTGTGACATTTGTCACCATCACATCATTATCTTCTTATGTATGTTTGCAATTTCTTCAGCATGCTCTCCCAGGGTCTTCTTTTTTTATTTTTGTCTTATTCATTTTTTAATATTACATTAAAAACATATGGGTTCCCCATATACCCACCAACCCCCTCACCCCACTCCTATCCCTGTAGCAACAATCTCCTCTATCATCATGAGACATTCATTACATTTGGTGAAAACATCTCTGAGCACTGCTGCACCTCATGGTCAATGGTCCACATCATAGCCCACACTCTCCCACATTCCATTCAGTGGGCCATGGGAGGACATACAATGTCCAGTAACTGTCCATGCAGCATCACCCAGGACAACTTCAAGTCCCAAAAATAACTCCACATGTCATCTCTTCCTCCCATTTCACACCCTCAGCAATCACCATGGCAACTTTCTCCACACAAATGCCACATTTTCTTTGATTACTAATCACAATAGTTCATGAATAGAATATCAGTAAGTCCACTCTAATCCATATTCTATTCCTCTATCCTGTGGACCTTGGAATGGTTGCGTCCACTCCACATATATATCAAGAGGAGGCTTAGATTCCACCTGGATGCTGGATGCAATCCTTCTTTCAGTTGCAGGCACTCTTGGCTCCATGGTGTGGTGGTTGACCTTCTTCAACTCCATGTTAGCTGAGTCCAATAAACCAGAGTGTAGGAGCTGAAGTCTGTTGAGGCTCAGGGCCTGGCTATAATATGGTCAGTCAAGATTCAAGTCCCCTGGGTATATATTAAACCCCAGCACCAACTACAGTTCTGGCAAAAGAAACAGGAGAGACTTGTGAAAAAATATCACATCTGAGTCCAGCTCCATCACACAGAAACACAAACTTCAAAGAAGGGTCAACTGGCATGGCCTGAACTGCATCTGCCTTGGCCATAGAACATGTGGGTCTCTGTAGCCCTCAGAAGAACCAATACCCAGGATTGTATCTACTTTATCTGTCTCTGTATCTACTTTATTTGTCTCTGGGACTATGCTGAAGTGTGCATAAGGTCAACCCCTCTGATAACCTCCTGGATCTTTCTGGAGACTCATAGCCATTATAAACTCATTTGTCTTTTCCATTTCCCCCTTGATTCAGGTCAAAAAGCATTTTTAACTCCTGGTATTATATGTAGACTGAGATATTCTGCTGCTCTGAGTTGAACCTTTTATTCAAGGACATTTTCTGGTTACATCATGAGTTGGTACTTGGTAGTAATCCCTCGGCACCAGGGAGGCTCATTCTCGGGAGTCATGTCCCATGCTGGGGGGAAGGCAACACATTTACATGCTGTGTTTGGCTTCAAGACTGACCACATTTGAGCAACATGGAGGCACTCAGGAGGTAACTCTTAAGCACCCTGCAGCTCTAGGCCTTGTTCTTATTTCAGGTGCACAGGTTTACAAGCATAGCCATTAGTATCAAGGGCTCATTGTTGGACCTTCAATATTTTTTGGTCTTTGCCATTGCACTTGGGGGATTGTTGCCATTCCTTTAGGGACTGTGATAGAGCTCCCCTGGTTAGGAACTCAGCACTCCTTCAGTTGTTGTTTTTAACTGTATCTACTATGAAAATATCCAAACATTTTTATGTACCCTGGATATATGCCCTGGAGAACTCCCTGCCAACCATGTGTCCACTGTCAGTAACATCCCACACCAGTATTCCTCAGTTGCTGTTGATGAACCTCCCTGTGATCTAAAAATTCCTGAAAAGTGAAGCCAAATATATTGCCAGGTTCCATTAAGAGTAAAATGGAGTATAATGATGACTTTAAAGGTTAGATATAGAATACATATTAATTTGGAAAAATTACAGTAAAAATAAATTGGAATATCAGAAAAATTAAAAATGAGGGAAACGGACTTGGCCCAGTGATTAGGGCATCCGTCTACCACATGGGAGGTTCACGGTTCAAACCCCGGGTCTCACTGATCTGTGTGGAGCTGGCCCATGCACAGTGCTGATGTGTGCAAGGAGTGCTGCGCCATGCAGGAGTGTCCCCCGCGTGGGGGAGCCTCACGCACAAGGAGTGCACCCATACGTAAGGAGAGCCACCCAGAGTGAAAGAAAGTACAGCCTGCCCAGGAATGGCACCGCCAACACTTCCCGTGCCGCTGACGACAACAGAAGCGGACAAAGAAGCAAGACGCAGCAAATAGACCCAGAGAACAGACAATCGGGGGGGGGGGGGTTAAATAAAAAAATAAATCTTTAAAAAAAATTAAAAAATGGAAAAGCTTTGTTTTTGATGTTTTGCCTTCCATCACTGCAATAAGTATTGCCCTGTATGCAATTTGGCAAGGCAAGTACTTTAGTCTTTTCCTCAGTGTCTATGTCCTATCTTTTTCTTTTCTTTTTTCTAATTATTAAGCATATCTTCACAAGACTTTTCGATCAGAATAATTCATATACACAATATATAGTACTCCCACATATACAACATAAAACCTTTTCCCTTCCACAGCAATAATCTTTTAACATATTCATAATATATGTACTGAAACTGATGTACAGATATTGAGACAATAGCTTTCAAACAAGGGAACATTTGTGTTTACATTGTGGTTTATATTTTAGACTATACAATTTTCTAATTTTTTAGTTATGTTTTACATTATGATTTACATTTTAGTCTATCCACCCCTATATATTTTTGGTGTAATTTTACATGTCTTATATCCATCCTTGTGTACTCTTGTGGAACATTTCTATTGCCCAAACATTTACATTGGTTCCATCTGTTCAATACCTCTTTACCCCTCCCCTTAGGGACCACAGTGACAGTCAATCTTCATTGCTTGAAGGGCCATGTTCAGAGATACTTGCAAAAGTGTTGAGGGCTTGACATGCTCAAATGCCCTAATGCACTGGGAGGCACCCTTTCTCTTGAGAGATAGAATTCCCTCTATTTGAGGGCACCAGTCCTCCCCAGGAGGTGGGTATACCTTCACTCTCATTATATAGGTCTCTATCCAATGATATAACCCACTATGGCAAAATGAGCATTCACATATTCCCTAGGAGCCTGTCCTGCATCAGATTATCCCATTTAAAACATCTTAAACAGGTAACTTTCCTTATTATATTTTTGAAAAGATATTCTCAGCATTATACTCTCAAACAAATACCTGACAATCTCTTATGTTTGTTTGTTGCCCTACGCTCCCCCCAATTTCTTGGGCAATATTACCCATCCTCCCATCCCTAGCCACCATCAAGCCCACAAAGTCCAACCCAAAAGTAACCCGATGCCCCCATTTTATCCCTTCCTTGTACAAAAACTTACCTCCAGCTTATCATAGATTTCACCCACGTAGGTGTCAGCTTACATACTTCCTCTACCCCCAAATTTCCTGTGAGTCTATCATCCAGTCTCTAGCTCTCTGAGGCAGCTTGGTTCACTTATTTCATATCATTGAGGTCATGTAGTATTTGTCCTTCAATGCCTGGATTGCTTCCCTCAACATAAGTTTCTCAAGATTCATCCATGTTCCTAATGTAAGGGGGAAATGGAAAGGAGAAATGAGTTTATATGGCTACGAGTCTCTAAAATGAGTCTGGAGACTGTCAGAAGGATTGCCCTTATGCACAACTGAGCAGAATCTAAGAGACAGATAAAGTAGATACAACCCCAGGTATTGGTTCCTTTGAGGGCTAAAGAGACCCACGGGCTCTATGGTCATGGCAGATGGGGTTCACTGCCATGTCAGATGGCCCTTCTTTGGAGCTGGTGTTTCTGCATGATGAAACTGGACTCAGATGGAATCTCTTTTCATAAGATTTTCATGCTACTTTACTGGAATTGTAGTTGGTGTTGGGGTTTAAGATATATTTCAGGGATTTGAATCTCTGGACTGACAATATGATAGCCAGGCCCCGAGCCTCAACAGACTTCAGCTCCTACAATCTGATTTATTGGACTCACCTCACTCAGCTAAGATGGAGTTGAAGAAGGACAACCACCACACCATGGAGCCTAGAGTGCCTACAACTGAAAGCAGGAGGATTGCATCCAGTATCCACGTGGAATCTGAGCCTCCTCTTGACATAGAGATGCCATGGACATAACCAATCCAAGGTCCACAGAGAAAAGGTGGCATTGGAGTGGAGTGGGAAAAGTGTACATGGTGGCTGATATGGGTATGGGGAATGGCAGGAAGAGATGAGATGTGGAGGTGCCTTTGGGACTTAGAGTTGCCCTGGATGGTGCTGCAGGGGCAATCACCGGACATTGTAAATCCTCCCAGGGCCCACTGGATGGAATGTGGGAGAGTATGGGCCATGATGTGGACCATTGACCATGAGGTGCAGAGATGCCTAGAGATGTACTTACCAAATGCAATGGATGTATCATGATGATGGGAGTGAGTGTTGGTGGGGGGGGAGTGGTGGGGTGGGGGTGGTGGGGTTGAATGGGACCTCATATTGTTTTTTTAATATAATATTTTTACAAAATCAATAAAAAAAAACAAGAATGCAAACTGCATGAGGATAGGGGCTTTGTTTACCTTATTCACTATGACCTAATAATGTCTCCCATGGAAGAGAAATTAAACTCTTATTTGTGGAATAAATAACTGTATACCCTTTTCAAAAAAAATAAATAAATAAATTCTTTGTACACACACACACACAAAAAGAAAATTGAGTAAGCAACTAATTAAAAGAAAATGGAATAAAATGAAGAAAAAAAAGATTCATCCATGTTATCATGTGTGTTTGCAGTGTATTTGTTCTTAAAGCCGAGTAGTAATCCATCGTAAGTGTATACCACATTTTATTTATTCATTCCTCTGTTGATGGGCATTTGGGTTAATTCCAACTTTTGGCAAAAGTGAATAATGCTCCTATGATCTTTGGTGTGCATATATAAGTTTGTGCTCTTGTTTTCAGTTCTATTGGGTATATACCCAGCAGTGGAATTACTGGGTCATATGGCAAATCTATGGCTAGTATTTTGAGAAACCGTCAAACTGTCCTCCAGAATGGCTGGATCCTTCTGCATTCCCACCAGTAGTGGATGAGTGTTCTCATTCCTCCACATCCTCTCCAGCACTTGTAGTCTCCTGTTTTTTTCATAGCTGCCAATCTTATGGGAGTAAGATGGTGTTTCATTATAGTTTTAATTTGCATTTCCCTGATAACTAGAGATTTGGAGCATTTTTTCATGTGCTTTTTAGCCATTCGAATTTCTTCTTTGGATAAGTGTCTGTTTAAATCTTTTTCCCATTTTTTAAATGGGTTGTTTATCTTTTTATTATCAAGATATAGGAGTTCTTTATATATGCAGGTTGTAAGTCTCCTATCTGATATAGGGTTACCAAATATTTTCTCCCATTGTGTGGGCTCTCTTTTCACTTTCTTGACAAACTCCTTTGAGGTGCAGAAGGCTTTAATTTTGAGGAAGTCCCATTTATCTATTTGTTCTTTCCTGCTTGTGCTTTTGGTGTGAAGTTCATGAAGCCATTTCCTATTACAAGGTCTTATATATGCTTCTCCTACACTGCTTTCCAAAGTCTTTATGGTCTTGGCTCTTATATTTAGGTCTTTGATCCATCTTGAGTTGATCTTTGTATAAGGTGTGAGATGGTAATCCTCTGTCATTTTTTTACATATGGATATCCAGTTCTCCAGGCACCATTTGTTCAATAGGCCAATCTCTCCCTGTTGAGAGGTTTTGGTGGTTTTATTGAATATTATATGACTATATATGAGGATCTATATCAGAACTCTCAATTCGGTTCCATTGGTCTGTGTGTCTCTCCTTGTGCCAATACCATGCTGTTTTCACTACTGTAGCTTTGTAGTATGTTTTGAAGTCAGGTAGTGTGATTCCTCCAATTTCGTTTTTCCTTTTCAATATGTCTTTGTCTATTCGGGGCCTCTTTCCTTTCCAAATAAATTTCATAGCTAGTATTTCTAGTTCCTTAAAGAATGCTGTGTTGATTTTTATTGGGATTGCATTTAATGTGTAGATCAGTTTGGTAGGATAGACATCTTAACAATATTTATTCTTCCTATCCATGAACAGGGAATATTCTGTCATTTATTGAGGTCTTCTTTGATTTCCTTGACCAGCCTTGTTTAGTTCTCTGTGTATAAATTTTTTACATCTTTAGTTAAATTTATTCCTAGGTATTTGAATTTTTTACTTACTATTGTAAATGATATTTGTTTCTTGATTTCTTCCTGAGCTGGCTCATTATTGGTGTACAGAAATGCTACTGATGTTTGTGCATTGATCTTATAACCCACGACATTACTGAACTCATTTATGAGTTCTAGAAACTTTGTTGTAGACCTTTCATGGTTTTCTATGGGTAGGATAATGTCATCTGCAAATCGTGAAATTTTGCCTTCTCTCTTTCCAATATGAATGCCTTTTATATCTGGTTCTTGCCACAGTGCTCAAGTATGTATTTCTAAGACAATATTAAATAGAAGAGGTGACCATGGGCATCCTTGTCTTATTCCTGATTTTAGAGAGAAGGATGTTAGGATTTCACCATTGCAGATGATGTTGGCCGTGGGTTTTTCATATATACTCTATATCATGTTCAAAAAATTTCCTTGTATTCCAATCTTTTCCAGTGTTTTTATCAAGAAAGTGTGCTGTATTTTGACAAATGCTTTTTCTACATCTATAGATATAATCATGTGTTGTTGTTTTTTTCCTTCAATCTGTTTATATGGTGTATTACATTGATTTTCTTATGTTGAACCTTCCTTGCATTCACGGAATGAATTCCATTTGTTCAAAGTGTATAATTCATTCAATGCATTGTTGAATACATTTAGCAAGTATTTTGTTGAGGATTTTTGCATCTAGATTCATTAGAGAAATTGGTCTGTAATTTTCCTTTCTTGTGGTGTCTTTTTTTGGCTTTGGTACTAGGGTAATGTTGCCATCATAGAATGAGTTCAGTAATGTTCCTTCTGTTTCGATTTCTTGGAAGAGTTTCAGCTGGATTGGTGTTTGTTCTTTCCAGAATATTTAGTAGAATTCACCTGTGAAGCTGTCTGGCCCTGGGCTCTTCGTGTTTGGGAGGTTTTTAATGACTGACTCTATCTCTTTACTTGTGAATTCTTTGTTGAGATCATCAATTTCTTCTTTCATCAATATTGTCTGCTTATTCATTTCTAGGAATTTGTCCATTTCCTCTGAATAGTCATTTTTGTTTGAATATAGTTTTCTAAAGTATTCTCCTTTGATAGTCTTTATTTCTATGGGTTCAGTGGTGATTTCTCCTTTCTCCTTTCTTATTTTGTGTATTTGCATCTTCTCGCTTTCTTTCTTTGTTAGTCTTGCTAAAGGTTTGTCAATTTTATTGATCTTCTCAAAGAATCAGCTCTTGGTCTTGTTTATCTTTTCAAGTGCTTTCTTTTTTCCTATTTCATTTGTTCTGCTCTTATCTTCTTTCTTTTTTATTCTTCCTGTGGGGTTCCTTTGTTGTTTTTACTAATTCCTCCAAATGTGCAGTTAGTTCTTCAATTTTTGCTCTTTCTTCCTTTTTGATGTATGAATTTATAGCTATAAATTTTCCTCTCAGTACTGCTTTTGCAGCAGCCCATAAGTTTTGGTATGTTGTGTTATCATTTTCAAGAGTTTCAAGGTAGTTATTAATTTCATTTGAGATTTCCTCTGTGACCCAATATTTTTCTAAGTGTATGCTCTTTAATTTCCATATCTCAGTGCGAAATCGGGCCTCTGGCTCTTGCAGATTTCCAGCTTCACTCCACTGTGGTCAGAGATATTATTTTGTATGATTTTGATCTTTCTGAATTCATTGAGCCTTTATTTGTGGCCTATCATATGGTCTATCTTGGAGAATGATCCATGTGCACTGGAGAAAAAAGTATACCCTGCTGTATTCAGGTGTATTGATCTGTATATGTCTATTAGATCCAACTCCTCTAATATATTGTTCAAAATTTTTCTTTCTTTCTTTATTCTATTTGGATATGTTCTGTTCAAAGTTGTTAGTTGTGTATTAAAGTCTCCCACTATAATTGTAGAGGCATCTATTTTTTCACTTAGTTTTTCCAGTGTTTGCCTCATGTATTTGGAGGTGCCCTTGTTAGGAGCATAAATATTTATGATTGTTCATTCTTCTTGGCTGATTGTCCCTTTCACTAATATATAGTATCCTTCTTTGTCTCTCACAATTGTTTTGCATTTAAAGTCTATTTTGTCTGATATTAATATAGCTACTCCTGCCCTTTTTTGCTTATTTTTTGCTTGTAAGATTTTTTCCAGCCATTCACTTTCAACCTCCATGAATCTCAAGGTCTAAGAAGTGTTTCTTGTAGGCAGCATATAGATGGGTCATATTTCCTTATCCAGTCTCCCAGTCTGAATCTTTTGATAGGTGAGTTTAATCCATTGACATTTTGTGTTATTACTTTCAAGGAATTATTTATGTTAGTCACAGTTTGTTTGGACTTGTGTTTATCATTTTTTGTTTATTTTTTTCTTTCTCTTTTTGTCTTTTTTTTTGTTGCTCTTACACTCTCCTCCAACTCTGCCTCTCCTGTTTTTTCCTTTCTTCCTGCAGAACTCCCTTTAGTATTTTTGGAAGGACAGCATTCTTGTTGGCATACTCTTTCAATTCCTGTTTATCTGTGAATATTTTGAACTCTCCATCATTTTTGAATGCTAGTTTAGCTGGGTAGATTATTCTTTCTTGGAAATATTTTTCTTTTAATACCTTGACTATATCATACCATTGCCTTCTTGCCTCCATGGTTTCAGATGAGAAATCAGCACGTAATCTTATGGCGCCTCCCTTGTATGTGATGGTTTTCCTTTCTCTTGCTGCTTTTAGATTTTTCTCTTTGTCTTGAGTATTGGATAATTTGAAAAGTATATATCTTGGAGTGGGCCTGTTGGTATTTATGGTTTTGGGGGTGCATTTTGCTTCCTGGACATGTACATCCATCTCTTTCAGTAGATTTGGGAACTTTTCAGCCATTATTTCCTCCAACACCTCTTCTGTCCCCTTTTCCTTCTGTTCTCCTTCTGGGATGCCTATAATACATATGTTTGTGCATTTTGCATTGTCATTCAGGTCCCTAAGTCCTAATTGGAGTTTTTCTATCTTTCTATCGATCAGTTCTACTATCTGTTTGTTTTCAGATGTACTGTCTTCCACATTGCCAATTTTCTCCTCTGCCTCTTCTAATATGCTGTTATTTGCTGAGGGTGTATTTTTGATTTCTTGAACTGTGGTGTTCATTCCCATCATATCTGTTATCTTTTTGCGTATGTCTCCAATTTTATCTCCAAGTGTTTTCTTCATATTGTTAATCTCTTCCTCTCTTCCTTTACTTCACTAAGTTGGTCTCTAATGTATGTTTTGAGATCTTTAATTACTTGTCTGAGGTGGGTTGTACCATTGGGAAGAGACCCAAGAAGTGAGAGGTGGGGTGGACCCACATCCTGGGGAGGACTAATGCCATCAAACAGAGAGAACTGCATCTCTAGTGAGAAAGGATGGCTCCCAGGGCATTAGGGCAGTTGAGAAAGTCAGGCCCTGAATACTGCTGCAAGTATCTCTGGACATGGCCTCTCGGGAAATCGAGATTGGCTGGCATTGTGGGCCCCAAGGGGAGGGGAAAATGGATGTGGAATGGATGGAAACAAGGTAAATATGGGGGCACGAGAGGAGTTTTGTGAGAGTACACGAAGATGAATATAAAACATGTAATATTACTCCAAAAACATATAGGGGACGACAGACTAATAATGTAAACCATAAGGCAAAACATAGGATCACTAAAAAGGTTAGAAAACTGTACAACCTAAAGTATGGACCACATAGTAAGCACAGATGTCATCTTGTTTGAAAGCTATTGTCTTGGAATCTGTACATCAGTTTCAGGAAATATGATACGAACAAGTTAAGTGAATATCGCTGTGGAAGGGAAAAGGTTTTATGGTGAATCTGGGGAAGTACTGTATATTGTATATATGAATTTTGGTGATCTAAGACTCTTGTGAAGCTAACATTATGTTGGGATTGACTTTATGGGAAGTTTTGGATCACAGAGTGGTTCAACAATGGCAGCGGAGGAATACTGATATAGGATGTTATTGACAGGATATATATGGTTGACAGGGAGTGTTATACAGGGCATATGCCCAGGGTATATAGTAATGTCTATATATACTCATAGTGGAAACAATTAAAAACAATTGCTGGGGGGGGGGTACTGGGCCCCTGGCAGGGGAGACACTGTTGTGGACCTTAGGGGAGCAGCGGCAGTCCCCCAGTTGCAATGGCAAGAACCAGGAAGGAAGGAGGGCCCAACAGTGGGCTCCTGATACTTATGGGTATGCTTTTGAGCTTATACACCTGCAATAAGAATAAGGACTAGAGTAGCACTGTTCCTGGGAGTTTCCTCCTGACAGCCTTCATGTTACTCAAATGTGGCCACTCTCACAGCCAAACTCAGCATGTAGATGCAGTGCATTCCCCCCAGCGTGGGACATGACACCCGGGGATGAGCCTCCCTGGCACCGAGGGATCACTACCACATATCAGCTGAAGATGCAACTAGAAAAGGACCTTGAATTAAAGGTTCGACTCGGATCAGCAGAATATCCCTGTCTACATATAATAACATGACTTCAAAATGCTGTTTGACCTAATGTAAGGGGGAAATGGAAAGGAGAAATGAGAATATAAGGCTATGAGTCTCTAAAAAAGAGTCTGGAGGTTGTCAGAAGGAATGCCCTTATGCACAACTGAGCAGAGTCTGAGAGATAGATAAAGTAGATACAACCCCAGGTATTGGTTCTTTTGAGGGATAAAGAGACCCATGGGTCCTATGCTCATGGCAGATGGGGTTCACTGCCATGGCAGATGGCCCTTCTTTGGAGCTGGTGTTTCTGAGTGATGGAATTGGACTCAGAGGGGATCTCTCTTCACAAGATTTGCATGCTACTTTAATGGAATTGTAGTTGGTGCTGGGGTTTTAGATATATTTAGGGGTTCTGAATCTCTGGACTGATAAAATGACACCCAGGCCCAGAACCTCAACAGACTTCAGCTCCTACACTTTGATTTATTGGACTTACCCCACTCAGCTAACATAGAGTTGAAGAAGATCAACCACCACACCATGGAGCCTAGAGTGTCTACAACTGAAAGCAGGAGGAGTGCATCCAGTATCCATGTGGAATCTAAGCCCCCACTTGACATAGAGGTGCAATGAACACAACCAATCCAATGTCCACAGAGACAATGTGGAATGGGTGTGGGAAGGGTAGCCATGGTGGCAGCTGGGTTTGGGGAATGGGAGGAAGAGATGAGATGTGGAGGCGTTTTCAGGACGAGGAGATGTCCTGGGTGGTGCTTCACAGACAATTACGGGACATTGTAGATCCCCCCAGGGCCCACTGGATGGAACATGGGAGAGTGTGGGCTATGATGTGGACCATTGACTAGGGGTGCAGTGATGCTCAGAGATGTACTTACCAGGTGCAATGGATGTGTCATGATGATGGGAAAGAGTGTTGCTGTGGGGGGAGTGGGGGGTGGGGGCGGGGTGTTGAATGGGACCTCATATTTTTTGAATGTAACTTTAAAAAAATAAATAAATAATTAAAAAAAATAATTACTTGTCCGATGTTTTGCTCCCCTTCTTGGTTTTTGTTTGTTTATTGGATTCAGCCATGTTTTCCTGATTATTGGTTTGGTTTGTAGTTTTTTGTTGCTGTCTGGTCATCATTTTATCTTGACGGGTTTAAAAATTTCCTTAGCTTCTTTGTCTAGTCTTGGGAATTAATTTAGTTGTTGTTCTTGCATAAGTGTTATGTCTTCTCTTTGTCACTTTGTTCTTCTTGCTTTATTTTCTTGTTGCTGGCAAAGTTCACTTTGAAGGAAAATGTTAGGGCCAGGGAAAGCAAAATGAGTAAGAAAAGAAAATGTATAAAGTAGTATTGGTAATAAATGTTAACAGAGCAACAATGTGAGATCTGGGAGAATGGGTATTAGACTCATGTAAGTTGTGTAGATTTATAGCAGTAAGTAGAGTACCTATAATGAGACATTCAACTGAACATGGGGAGCATTATAGTATTAATTAAAAAGCCAGTGTCTTCATTAGAGAGGGAAAGAGGGAAGAAAGATAGTAATATCAAGATTAGATAAAAGACAGAAAACAGAACAAAGGTATTAGAAATTAAAAGTCAGACAATTTGGGGACCAAAGAATGGAAGGTTGAATGTAAGAGAAACAGTAGATGATGGAGGATAGCAAGATGTGCACAAAAGGGGATAGTATAGTTGGCCAAAATCAATTCACACAGAAAAGAGGAAATGGAGGATGAGGAAACACAGACAATGTGACGCACACCCTGCAGCACCTATTATATAAAGAAAATAAAATAAAATAAGAAGAAAAAGAGAGAAAAGGAAAAAAAAAGGTGTGGGCAAGTAAAGGGATGGAAACAAGCAGGAAAAAGAAAAGGAGATAAAAAACTACATAAATGAAAAAGGACCTTGGAGGATAAAATGGGAGTAAAGATTAGGAGACAATGCAATATTTGTAACCAAGACAAAAAAAAAAATGAAAGAAAAAAGAAAAACACAAACGCCAAGGACTAGGGTAATCAAGGACCTCAGATGGACCTCAGGGTGCGGTGGATTCAGGGATGGGAATTCTGTGATATTGCAGACTCAAGGTGTGTGAGTCTCTGAAGCATGGGCTACCAGGGTTTAGGGGACACAGACCTGGGAACTATGCATCCAGTTAACAGGGCACTTGGGAACACCGCAGCACAACACAGCCTTCAGGGATCCCTGCAGCTGGGCACCAGCCCTAGGGGGAGGGATCCCACCTGCAAACTCTGACCTCCGTGTCAGAGACACAAAATTCTACCTCTCACAAGAATCGCTTCTGTCACTGTCTCACCAAATCTACATCCAGACACCTCCTGTCCTGCAAGCCCCCAAAACAGCCTGCTGGGCGCGCTGCTGCACTACAAAGAGTTCAGGGACTGCTGCAGCCCAGCCGCCAGCCTTTGGGGAAAGGGCTTCACCCCAAACCTCAGACCTCCGAGTCAGAAACCCAAAATTCCACCTCTCGCAAGAATCTCCTCTGTCACTGTTTCACCAAGTTGACTTTCAGACACCTCCCGCCCTGCAAGCCCCCGAAACAGCCTGCTCAGGGCTTGGGAACTCCTCAGCACAGCAAGGCCTTTAGGAATCTCCACCACCGGGTCATTGGCACCAGGGGGAAGCATCCCATCCACAATCCTGACCTCTGTGAAAGATGTTGGTGAGCTCGCTAGCAAGTAACATCTAGCCAAAATGGCCGCTGAGCATGCATAATGGCTACTGAAAATGGCACCGCCCTTTTTCCTTGCCATTTTCCCACCAGAGAAGTCTGCACGCACCGTTAAACCTGTCTCATCCAATCAACAGCCGCTTCAAATTACCTCAGTCCCTCTAGCCTATTTCTAATTGCCACACCACCCCTAGCCCTTACCCCTGCCTATATAAGCTGTACCACTTCCCCAATAAACTAGACCTACACCACAAGCCTGCATCTCAGGAGGGATTACTGTGTGTTTAACCTGGCTGTGTTATACCGGGGCTCCGTCGTCACTTACCTTGCAGACAGGCAGCCTGCCCCAACCGGGTGGGAAGCAACAAAAGAGACCCAAAATTCTACCTCTTGCAAGATTCTCCTCTGTCACCATCCCACTAAATCAACATACAGAGAACTCCTGCCCTGCAAACACCTGAAACAGCCTGGTCCAGCAGGACTCCAACCCTACTCGGCCATTTCTTTGCAGGAGAGATTATGAGATGCACTCACTCAGACGCCATCTTGCCCCGCCTCTCCTAGTGTCTTCTTAATAGCTATAATCTCTTTCTTCACTTCATTAAGTTGGTCCATATTATTTGTTTAGATTATTTTGATTAGTTTTTCAATATTCTGCATTTCTAAGTAGTTTTTAGTTTTTTCATTGGACTGGGTCATGTCATCCTGTTTCTTGTTGTGGTTTGTAATATTTTGTTGCTGTCTGATCATCTTTTTATCTTGATGGGTTTATTCAATTGTTTAGCTTCTCTCTCTACGATAGGCTTTTATATAATTGCATTTCTTGTGTGTTCCATATTTTCTCTTTGACACTTTGTTCTTCATATTCTTTTCTCTATGACACTTTGTTATTCTTATTCTGTTCCTTCTTATTCTGTTGTTATCTCTGTTCCCTTGAAGGAAAAATATTAGGGCCAGAGAAATTGAAGAGGTAAGGAAAGGAAAAGGATAATAGTAATAATAATCATAAAATTTGCAAGAGAAACTATATAACACCTAGAAAAAATGAACAATTAAGTCATGCAAGCAGTGTAAAATAATAGCATTAAAAAAGTGGAGTACCTACAATGAAATGAGAAAGTGAATAGAGAAAAATATATAGAATGAATTAAAAGGCCAGAAAAATGAGGAGAGAGGGAAATAAAATGAAAAGACAATAAGAAAAAAGTTAAAGAATGTAATCAAAATAGAGGAGTTGGAAATAAAAATGAGAAAATTTTAGGATAAACCATGAGAAGTGGAATGTAAGAACAGCATCAGAAAGTGGGAGATAGATTAAGGAAGGAAAATTGATAGCATTGGTAGACAAAATCAGTATACAGAGAAAAGGGGAAATCAAAAAAGAGGAAACACAGCAAACAAAAAACTAGTCAGCAGCACCTTATTAAAAAAATGGTTGAGGAGAAAGAGGAAAGAAATATAAGAAAACAAACAAATCCACAGGCAAACAATCAAACAAAATCTAAGTAAAGACAGCCTTCCCATTTAGACCCCTGTGGACCTTCTCATGCTGCTGGTGTTCATCAATCAATTACCCTGCTGCTTTCAGTCTGCCATTTTGAAGTGGGTTTTAGTGAGTAAACTAAGTTAAATTTTTAAAAGAGGCCCTTTTTAGGAAAAATGAGAGATCCAAGAGAAGCTCATACCAAAATAATGTCTGTATTTTCCTTAATGTGAAGTTATCACCTGAATGTTTGATATCCTGGTGGATCACTACTCTATGAGGAGTCAGGAATCACACTAAGGGTCTCCTATATTAAAGTCAGAAACTCTTCCCCTAAGCTAAATTTTCTCATTGGGTTAGTTAGCTCTTCAGAAATCTATCCATTTTCTTTTCCTAGGGCAGGTTTAACTCTTCACAGTTGGATAGATTCCTGCTGATTAGGAGGCTGTGCCTGCTCCCTTTCTAGTCTTATTGCTTTCTCTCCTAACTCAGCAGGAATAGCCTGAGGGGATTCCCCTCTCACCTATGCAAGTCAGTTTGAGTTCTCTTTTGAAATTCTAATGAAACCCTGGTGACTGAACTCACCACAGAAAAATGACTCTCAACTCTCTTGCAGCCCATCCCCTCTTCCCAGGAGACCTGAATTAGGCTCTTGGAAGCTTATTAAGCACTTCCTATATCCTGCTTCCCTTAAGGGAGTTGAAATTTTTATAGTTTACAGAATGGGACTAGTCAATTGCCTGACTCTGCCCTCCCCCAGGCCAAGTTTCTCTATCCAAGGATAATAGTTAAGTCAGGCTGCTTCAGCAGATTTGCCCCTCCCCTCTTCCTGGTGCCACCTCCAGCCATCTGTTGTGCTCCTCAAAGCTCAAAAAGGGTCAAGGAAACCAAACTCTCAGAAAGGAAACCCTTGCCACCCTTTGCCAGAACGCTACCACTCTTGAAGAATGCTCCCTCTCACTGAGAGGTGGGAGTCAGCGCTCCCTGTGGCTTTTTACTTTGAGTGTGGGGTTTAGCCACCTTGCAGTTTCCAGTTTCAGGGGAAAGAAACTCAGGGTTTTACACTGAGAAATTTATCTCTTTGTCCAGCTCTCTTCAAATTGATGCCCTGAAGTTTTTTGCTCTGTGGATTTCCAAAATACCTCATTAGGGCAGGATCTTTCCCTCACTTAGCCATTTTTTGTGAGAGTGATTGTGAGTGCACACTTAAACTGACGCCATATTTCCCAAAGTCTAGTTTCTTCTTAATATCTTTATTCTCTTTAACCATCTCATTGAATTTATTAAGGAAATTTGTTTGAACATCTATGATTAGTTGTTTTAACTCCTTTACATCATCTGGAGACATATCTTGTTCCTTTGACTGGGCCATGTTCTCTTTAACTTCATATGGATTGCAAGTTTTTGTTGGTGTCTTAGCATTTGCCTTACTAGATGTATTTATTATAGGCACAGTTTCTTTGTTTCATTTAGGAATTTCTTGTCCTTTCTCCATTGTTGTTTGTGAGGTAGGAGGCAAGGATATAGTTGGTACTGTAAGCTGTAGAGGTTGAAGCTACTTGCATTGATCCATGGTCCAGTGAAGATTCTCCCACCTTTCTCCTCTGCCAGTGTTAGGGACACAGACACAGCTGTATGTAGTAATCCAAGCTGTGTAAGCCAATATCATCTTTGGATACCTGGAGAGACTGATAAGGCTTCATGCTTCTTCTTCCCCTGCCTGAGGTAGGGATGGAGCAGCAGATGTGGGCAGCAATCAATTTGGTGCAGGTTCAAAATGACTTCTATTGCCCAAGTATACTGATGTGGCACCCATCTTCCTCCTACCCTGCTAAATTTGGAGATGGCCATCTGGAGTGCCTTACAATGTAATCCATGTAGGCTGAATGCACCTGCAATTACCTTGAGATGCTGAGTGCTGTCTTTTCTGCGCTTTAGGGGGTGATGATAGAGCCACAGGAACCCAACAGTTCAGTCTGTGTAGGCTGAAAGTGCCTCTTAAACCCAGAGAGACTGAGGAATCACCAGCCTCCTACTATCCTAATGGATGAATGGGGTCGACCCATAGGTGCCCTTCAGGTCAGTTAATGCAGGCTTAAAGTCCCTTTCATTGCCTGAAATTCTTAGGAAACATCAACATCCTCTTATCCTACTTGGGTGAGGAGATGTAGCTATCGGTGTCCAAGTATTCTGTTGTCCAAAATCACCTGCAGTTACCCTAAGTGGCTGAGGAAACACTGCCCCCCTCTTGTCCTGTTGTGGCTGGGGAAGCCACTGGTGCTGAACAGTCAAGTTTGTGCATGCCAAAAGCACCCAAAGTTGCCATGAGAGGCTGAGGAAATACCAGCTCCCACTTATCCTCTTGCAGGGTGGAAATGAAATCAAATACCCTCAATAAACCAGTTCCTGCCGGTCAAAAGTGCCTGCAGTTTCACAGAGGAAACACAGTTCCCCTCTTATACTACTGGGGGTGGGAAATTTCATTCCTTATTACAGATTAATAATATTCCATCATACGTACATACCTCATTACATTTATCCATTCATTGGTTGATGGACACTTAGGTTGCTTCTTTTTGTGTGTGTGTGTGGCAACGGTGAATAATGCTACTATGAACATCAGTGTGCAAATAGCTGTTCAAGTCACTGCCTTCAACACTTCAAAGTATATATCTAGTAGTGGGAACAATGGATCATATTGTAATTCTATATCTATCTTCCTGAGGAATCATGAAACTTTGTTCCACAGTGACTGCACCATTTGACATTTCAACTAGTAATGAATGAATGTTCCATTTTTTCCACATCCTCTCCAACACTGTAATTTTCCATTAAAAAATTATACCCATTCTTTAGGTTTGAAGTCATATATTTTTGTTTCCAGTTTGCTTTCCCTAATAGCTACTGATGTTGACATTTTTTTCACATGATTTTTAGCCATTTTTAAATCCTGTGGAGAAAATTCGAGTTTTTGCCCATTTTAGTTGGGTTTATTTGTTTTTTGTTGAGTTGTAGGATTTCTCTATATATTCTTTGTAAGAAACCCTTATAAGTTATATGGTTTCCAAATATTTTCTCCCATTGAGTAGGTCGTTCTTTGACTTTTGTGAAAAGTCCTTTGAGGCACAAAAGTTTTTCATTTTGAGTCCAATTTATCTATTTTTTCTTTCAATTGTTGTACTTTGGTATAATGTTTAAGAAACCACTGCTTCACACAAGATCCTGAAGATGCTACTCTAAACGTTTTTCTAGGAGTTTTTAGACCTGATTCATATATTTAGGTATTTGACCCATTTTGAGTTAACTTTTATATATGCAGTGAGATGCGGGTACTTTTCATTCTTCTGCCTATGGATTTCCAGCACCATTTGTTGAAAAGACTAGTCTTCTCCAATTGTGTGGACCTGGAAGCTTTTATTGTAAGGTGGTGAGAATGTGGAGAAACATGGGAAAAACAAATTTAATGTAATCTGTGGTCTATAGTTAACAGAAATACTATAATATTTTTGCATCAATGCCAAAGACGTACTGCATTAATAATAGGGGGTATGGAAAAATATGCCAAATTATGTTATGGACTAGACTTAGTGATAATAGTCTCATGGTATTATCTCACAATCTAAACAAACATTGCATGATGATCTGTGTGTGTTGGTGAAGGGGTGTTGTATGAGAATTCTAAACATGTCCATGATTATTTTTTTATATCTACAACTTATTTAATGAAAATATATTTTTAAAAAGATCAATTGGTCATAGCTGTGATGACCTATTTCTGAACTCTCATTTATAACTGAGAGTTATATCTATCCCGACATATCTCTCTTCATCTGTCCTCATCCCAGTTCTATGATGTTTTGACCACCTAGCTTGTAATATGCATTAAAGTTTGGAAGTGTGAGTCCTCTATTTTTGCCATTCTAAATGTTTTTGGCTATTTGGGGTCCATTACTCATCCAAATAAAATTCATATTTGGCTTTCTCATTCCTGAAAATTTGGTTTTTGGAATATTTATTAGATTATATTGAATCTTTAAATGATTTTGCATAGTATTGACAGTTTAATAATATTTAGTCTTCCAATCCATGGACACTGAATGTCCTTCCATTATTTATGTCTTCTTTCTTTACTTTTATGAGTATTTTGTCATTTCCTGTGTATAAATCTTTTACATCTTTGCTTAAATTCATTCCCATATATTTGATTTTCTTAGTCAAAAGAACTTTTTCTTTTATTTCTTACTGAGATTACTCATTACTACTGTATAGAAATAATACTGATTTTTGCACATTGACCTTTTTCCCTGCCCGCTTATTGAATTTATTTATTAGTTCTAGTAGTTTTGTTGTAGGTATTTTGTACTTTCTATATACAGAAACATGCCATATATAAATTGTGAAAATTTTATGTCTGTAATTTTATTTTCTGTGATAATTTTATATGACTTTGGTATTAAAATGAGTTCTCTCATCTTCAATTTTTGGAAGACTGAGCAGGTTTGTTATTAATTCTTTTTAGAATGACTTGTAGAATTCACATGTGCAGCTATCTGATCCTGGTTCTTTCTTGGGATGTTTTCTTTTACAATATACTTTTTATTACAGAAGTTGTGAACTAAAAAATCAATCATGCATAATGTGCAGAATTTACATATATCACCCCTACACCTACACCTTCCATTGTTGTTAAAAATTTGTTACAAATTTTGAAAGAACATCATTAAAATTTTACTACTAACTATAGTACCTATCTTATTTTTGTAATATTTATCTGTACAGCTCCTTTATTAACATCATGTATTAGTATTGTACATTTGTTATAGTCCATGAGAGAACACTCTCATATTTTTACTCTTAATCACATTTCATAATTCACCCCATGGTTCAAGGTATTGTCCAATATCTTTCACAGTCCATCCAAAGTGTACTCTTACTGGCTTTCACTTGCATTAGAAAGTTGTGCAATCATTCCCTCAGTAAATTTTTAATAATTTAATTTAATTTAAAAATGTTAATAATTTCCTTCTTCCCCCAAAATATCTCATACCTCCTATTGTAAACCATTAGCACTGATATAATGCCTTCTTTGAAACTGATGCAAGAATAATACAGTATTGCTGTTAACTGTAGTCCATAAGTTATATTAGTGGTATTTTCCCATGCATCACCATATTCTTACCACCTTGTATTGCTGACATAGATTTGTTTTATTTCATAGACCATTGTTGTATTTGTACTATTAAGCACAATCATCATCCACCACTGGGATCACTGTTATTTAGTACCTACATTATTCTCTACTTTTCTTTCAATTAACATTTACATCCCTAGACTACCCTCTTCAGCCACAATCTACTTGTAAGGCAGCTATATACTCACTGTAATATATTATCATCAATTCTACATATTTCAAAATTTTACAGTTAAGCTAATTAAAGATTCTACATACATTAAGTATCAGTACTCTTTATCAGCCCTCATCCTCTCTCGTAGAAAACTTTAATCTAGATTTTAACTCCATATGTTTACTCTCCTTGCTTAGTTCATATTTGTTAGATCATATAATATTTGTCCTTTTGTGCCTGGCTATTCTCTCAGCTCAGTATACACAAGGTTCATCCATTTTGGCATGAGTCCCAACTTCATTTCTTCTTACAGAAGCATAGTATTCCATCCTTTGTATATACACATTTTTAAAAAATTCACAGTTTCATGGACATTGATTTGTTTTCATTTTGGCAATTGTGAATAATGCATTTATGAAAATATGAGAATCATTGTGCAATATTTGTTTGCATCCCTGTTGTGATGGTTAGGTTAATGTGTCAACTTGGCCAAGTAATTGTGCCCAGTTGTTTGGTCAAGCAAGCACTGGACTAACTGTAATACAAGGGCATTTATGGACTTTAGTCACCATTGACTTTACTGCAATGGTAAATCAGATAGCTGATTACAATTACATCAAACAGGGAGATTGCCATCAGCAATGAGTGATGCTTTATCCAGTCAGTTGAATGCCTTAAAAGGAGAAGTGATTCTAGCATTGAGTGAGAATTTCCCAGTTCATCCTTGGATAGCCAACGTCTCCAAGAACTCATCAAGAACCTTCATTGGACTTTCATTGAGCCCTGGTTGCAGCCTGCCTGCAGAACCTGGAAGTGTACATCTCCACAGTCACTTGAGAGACTCTTATAAAATTGCATAATACTGTCAGATATCTCCCTGTTTCCCTAGAGAACCCTGACTAATAGAGTGTGGTACCAGGAGTGGGGTGATTGTCACAAATTACCCAATATTTGGGTAAGAGTCTTTATTTTTTAAGATTTATTTACCTATTTCTCTCACCTTCCCCCCCCCCCCCCCCCGCCCCGGTTGTCTATTCTCTGTGTCTATTTGCTGTGTCTTCTTCTTTGTCTGCTTCTGTTGTTGTCAGCGGCAGGGGAATCTGTGTTTTTTCTTGTTGCATCATCTTGTTCTGTCAGTTCTCCGTGTGTGCGGCACAATTCCTGGGCAGGCTGAACTTTCTTTCTCACTGGGCGGCTCTCCTTACAGGGTGCACTCCTTGCGAGTGGGGCTCCCCTACGTGGGGGATAACCCTGGGTGGCTCAGAACTCCTTGTGCACATCAGCACTGCACATGTGCCAGCTTCACATGGGTCAAGGAGGCCCGGGGTTTGAACTGCGGACCTCCTATGTGGTAGATGGATGCCCAAAGAATGGGCCAAGTCCGCCGCCTGGGTTAGAGTCTTAACTTCCTTAGTACAGTGATGTGAAGATAACATCCCTCCTAACCTTTGGCATACAGGCTTAACCCTCTCAGAGCAACAAGTTGACCACCTGGTCTTCCCTAACCTTTGGAGGACAGGTCCGATGTCTGCAAGTGTTCCTAATGTTGGCTTTTTTTTTTTAATATTACATTCAAACAATATGAGGTCCCATTCAACCCCACCGCCCCCACCCCCCACTCCCCCCACAGCAACACTCTCTCCCATGATCATGACACATCCATTGCACCTGGTAAGTACATCTCTGAGCATCACTGCACCCCATAGTCAATGGTCCACATCATAGCCCACACTCTCCCATGTTCCATCCAGTGGGCCCTGGGGGGATCTACAATGTCCCGTAATTGTCCGTGAAGCAGCACCCAGGACAACTCCAAGTCCCGAAAACGCCTCCCCATCTCATCTCTTCCTCCCATTCCCCGCACTCAGCAGCCACCATGGCCACCCTTCCCACACCAATGCCACATTTTCTCTGCGGACATTGGATTGGTTGTGTCCATTGCACATCTATGTCAAGTGGGGGCTTAGATTCCACATGGATACTGGATGCACTCCTCCTGCTTTCAGTTGTAGACACTCTAGGCTCCATGGTGTGGTGGATGACCTTCTTCAACTCCATGTTACCTAGTGGGGTAAGTCCAATAAATGTTGGAGTTTGATGTTCCAGTCTTAAGCTGGAGTCCCAGGGAAAGAGATAGAGCAGTTAGCCTGATAGTCTACAGCTGACTTTATGGAGAAAGAGCGCTGAGCCCAGAGGACCCCAGGAAGCCTGAACCATCACGGACATTGGCAGCCATCGTGCTCCAACATGTGAAAATACATTTTGGTGGGATAAGTAATTTATGCTTTATGGCCTGGTATCTGTAAGCTCCTACCCCAAAGATCCTTTAAAAAAAACAATTTCAGGTATTTTGCATCAGCAACCCTTTGGCTGACTAATACACCAGTTTTTAGTTCTTTTGGATATATTCCTAAAAGAGGGATTGCTGGGTCATAGGACAATTCTATATTTATCTTCTTAAGAAGTCATCAAACTGCCTTCCATAGAGGCTGCACCATTCTTCATTGCTAGCAATAGTGAAGGAATATTCCTATTCTTATTTTTACCCATCCTGTACAGCAGTTGAACTTTTCTGTTTTTTTTTTTTAATAAAGTCCACAATGTGAGATGTGATATGATTTCATTGTAATTTTGGTTTGCATTTCCCTAATGGATACTGATACTGACTTTTTTTTTATGTATGTTTTCACAATTTGTATTTCCTCTTTGGAAAAATGTGTCTAGGCATTTTGCCCATTTCTAAATTGAATTTCTTGCCTTCTTATCATTGAATTTTATGATCTCTTTATATAGCTTTGAAATCAAACACATCAGATATGTGGTATTTGTTTAACTTTGTGCAACAGCCCCTCTTTGGGGTTCAACTTATTTTAGAAATTTGTAGTAGTTTATTGTTAGTACAAATTTTTTCAGCTCTTTTGTTTCTGTTTCTTGTCCTTTCACCCTTTGCTGGGAGCACAGATGGAGTCAGCAATGCATTGCAAGCCATGGAGGCTGAAGCTTCCCATGTTTTCCACGGAACCAATGAATGTTCTACAGCCTTTCTCTCCTGCCAGGGATGGGAACAGGGCCACAATCATGTGTAGTACTCCAAGCTGTGAAAGCCAAAACTGCCTGTAGTTTCCAAGAGAGATTGCTGTATCGCCATGGTCCTTTTTCCCCTGACTGAGTCTGCTATCCGGCCCTGATATGGGCAGTAAATTAAGTGGTGAAGTCCCAAACTAACCACAGTTACCCAGATAAACTGAAAACCACTAGCATCCTCCATCCCACTTCAGGGTTAGAAATAGAGCTACAGTTGTGACTTACAATCTAGTCCATAAAGACCAAAAACAACTGAAATTGCCTGGACAGGCTGAGGGAACACTGCCACTCCTCCTGCCCTAATAGGGGTGTGTATGATGACAGAGATGTATCTAACAATCTAGTCCATGCACATTGAAAGCAGTTGCTGTTGCCCAGGGAGGCTTAGGGAGTACTGTCCCTCCTCCTGTCCTGTCATGGCCAGGGGTGGAGTCAGAGGTTTGCCCAACAACTTTGTCCATGTGGGTAAAAGTGACTGCAGTTGCCTGGAGAGGCTGAGGGAGCACTATCACTCTTCTTGCCCTCTCAGGGGGAGGGATGTAGTTGCATGTGTGCCAGCCAATGTAGTCTGTCCAAGCCCAAGGTGAAAGCAGTTGGCCCAAGAGGCTGTGGAACCACTGTCCCTCCTCCTGCTTGTGAGGGGAAGGGATAGAACCACAGTTGTGCACAAAAATCTTGTCTGTGCAGGTAAAAAGTCCCTGCAGTTGTCCTGAGAGGCTGAAGAATCACTGACACCTTAATATCATACTGGGGGTGGGGATGTAGTCACATCAGTGACAAAAAATCTAGTCCATGTGTGCCAAAAGCAACTCCAGTTGCCTGGAGAAGCTAATGGAAGCCCCCCTCCCCAGATTCATCCCTACCAGATGTAGGCTAGGGCAGTCATCTGACCTGAATGGAAAGAAGCTTATCACTACCATCACTGTGATTTTCACTCAGCCCTGCTTCCCCTCATGGCAGGGTGGAGTTAAAATGGAGGCTACTGTGTTATTGTCTTCTTTCCATCTCAGTCAGGTTTCAACATTAACTGTACTTATGGTTGGACTTTAGCCAGCTGAATTTAAAAACCAATAGATGAAGTTCATGGCCAACTGTTTCTTTCTCTTGTGTTTTTGGGAAATGGAGCTTCCAACTCCAGCCAGGGAATAGCTCCTGAGACTTCTTGCCCTGCCAGTAGGGGATGGGCATGGGCAGTGACATTCACAGTGTGGAGTGCTTTACTCATGATTCTTCAGTACACGTGGGCAGTGCCCTAATTCTGTTCTTCCAGGAATGTTGCAGGATGCTCTTTTTTTTAGCCAGCAACCCCAAATAGATGATTTAGGTAGCTCTGCTTATTAATAACTTCACTGTAGGACAAAGTGATTCTTGAAGCTCCCTACTTTGACATCATCATGTCCCTAATTGTCTAAAGTCAATTGTATTTTTATACACTAGCATTGAACACAGTATTGGAGGCCTAGCATCCTAAAACAGGCATTGATTAGAAGGCTTGTTTCCTCCCAGATGATTTGTAGTGGCATGCTGCTTGTTGGGAGGTTATTGATGATTGTCTCAGCTGCTTTACTTGTAACTGATATTGAGGTCTTCTATTCTTTCTAGAGTAAGTGTCGGTTGCCCATGTGTGTATAGGAATTTTTCCATTTAATCTGTTACCTAATTTGTTGGTATACACTTGTTCATAGTAACCTCTTACTATCCTTTTTATTTTTGTAGGGTTAGTAGTAATGTCCTCCATCTCATTTCTGATTTCATATATTTATTTATTCTCTTCTTTCTTCTTTGTAAGTCTAACTATGGGTTTGTCAATGTTCTTGATTTTCTCATAGAATGAAATTTTGGTTTTGTTAATTCTATTATTTTTTTCTCAATTTCATTTATATCCCCTCTAATCTTTGTTCCAAATTCTTCATCTTCTTTGAAGTTTTAATTTGTTACCTTGGCTGAGCCATGTTTTCCTGTTTCTAAGTATGGCCTGTATTTTTTGCTAATGTTTAGGCATCTTATTTCCTTAAAGAGTTAACTCTTAAGGCCAATTTTATTACTCGTGTCTAAGGTTTAATTGTTGATTGGCTTTGTACTAATGCCATCCTTTGATGCTTTGTCCAAGTTGGTTTAACTTATCAGATTTTATCAGCTTTTCCTCATCTGATTCTTGCCCTGGATATGTGGTACAAATTTTATGATTGAACTTTTTGTATAATTGTTTCACCTTCAGGAGAACACTTTCTTTCCTCTGTTCCTTCTCTGGGAACCTTGATCTGTTTTGTTTGATTTTCTCCCCAGCTCAAATGATTTGTTTAAATTCTCTCTGCTAACCAGTGTTCCATTTTCTTTACACTTTTCAGTTCTGAGAACCTTCAGTATTACAGAAGTTAATTTTAACCCCGCTTTTTTTCTTTTTTCTATGTGAAGTTTGCCTGTCTCTGTTTCTCCCCCTTTTGATCATCCTGGCCCATGAAGCCAGATGAGTTCAATCAAGAAAAGTGAGTTTTTCCATAAAAAGTCCATTTTGCAATTAGGAAATCTCACCAACAGTAACTAGAATGAATGGGTGCATCACTTATCTGCTGCTGTTCTGCTGTGGTTTATCTCCCCCAAGGGGCCCTTTTGCATGCAGTACTCTCCAGCAGCTTGTGTTCCACCCTGGGTCTCTGGAGACTTGCATCCCTGTGTCTCTGGATATGGAGAGGTTTCTCTCTCACTGTTGAGAGTTCCTTTATAGTGTGTGTCCACAGTGGGTTGGACTCAGTGGCTCCCTATGCAGAAATCCTGAACTTTGCCTAGGACTGAGTAAGGGGAAGGGGAAGAGGACTTGCCATTCTGGGGTGGAAGTTTCCTAAATGATATTTTCTTCACTGCAGCATGCATGGAATTTTTCTATAGCTTCTACCATCCTCCAGAGTTTTAATGACATGAAATTTATCCTTGCTTTTGCTGATTTTCTGGGGAGGTTTTTTAGGGGATGTCTTATGTGGCCATGTTGATGACATCAACTTACAGAATCTATTTTTATAGCTAAAAAAACACAGAAACAATTCAATGTCCAAATAATGGAAAATTGATAAATTATGAAAGTTCTACAATTTTATGTACAAACTAAAATAAATGAACCATAGTTAAAATGAGTCTCAGAAAAATACATACATGATGATTCCAAAGATCTGAGAAAATAAACTATATATTTTAAAAGACGCATATATACTAGGTAAAATTATGGATAACAACATTGAAAAGATGAATACATAATTCTGCATATTAGTTTTCTTTGTTGTTTTATATGTATGATTTATTTTATAACACAACAAATAACTTAAAACTATTCTGGACATAGTACACAAGAAAGTCTCCTCTCAGTAAATATTGGAGTTCCAGTAGGCTATCATGGTCTTGATGGAGTCACAACCTGGCAATCTCCTTTTACTTTTGGGTCTTTGAGCACTTGCTGAAGTGTTTTTTCCCAATGTGCTGAAAGCTACTGAGACACTGTACTGTGATTTGTGAGTGTATAGACATCACCTCCATCAAGAATTTTTTCATCTAATGAGGGGTGAAATTTTCCTACTAAATATATATTTTGTCTTCTGTGAAGTTTCTTATCCCGTTTTTCAAAATGAAATCCTGCTTAAACTTATTGCCACATTGGTTTTAGTACCTGAGTGTGAAGAAATCTCTCACTTGTCTCCATGGTATGCTGTGAACACTAGGTATCAGGATTTCTAAGCATGGAGAGAAACAGGAAGGAGGGCAGTCCAGAATGAGAAGTGAGAGTTCCCACCAGGAAATACTAAGAATGTTACAATTTTGCCTGTAAATTGTATAACAATAATTGATGGAATATTTCAATGCTTAGTCACTAAGCTGGATATTTACCAACCTTCTGGTCCTGAGAAAAGAGATGTGTTTTAGAAGCTCCCTCTGAAATAGGTACATTGTTCAACCAAGAGCAATGACATCTGGGTCTAACCTGTAAAATTAATACAGGGTTAATTTATAAAGGAAACAGATTAGACAGAATGTCCAATGAGTAGTATTGGGGGTGGGAGGCAAAATGCATAAGGTTAGTAAGAAGGAGATATCTCAAACTACAGAAAATAAGCACATTCGGGGGCCATAGGATATTATGGCACAATGAAATATTAGGGATACTTAGGATATTTACCATTCAGAGGCTTAAAGCCTGACACAAGCACTGAAAGGGTGCCAGACAAGGAGTAGGTCTTCCTGCACCACCTCATCTATTATAATTCTTACATACCTACATGAGATTTAAGAAAAAAATATGGATTTATTTATTCAATAAAGTTGACTGAAGTGATGCTTCTTCAAAGAGAAGGCCCAATATTTAGCTGTTTCTGAGAGAAGACAAGGCTGTGCTAGTAACTTCAGCTCTGGCACACCATCTAGAATGAAAAATATACTCCATTGAAGGGCCAAGTATGACAAAATCAAATTCATCTGTTTTAATTATGACGCGGCTTGTTAAAATTGTGTGCTCATAATGGTATTATTAGCCTTTCAATTAATTATCTGCATTCATAATTGTTTAACAAAGGTATACCTCCATGAAAAACACTACTGGAATATGAATTCTGATGCATTAAATTTTTAAAACACACTTCCTGGCACACAGTAGCTGCTTGAATAATGTTTGCTGAGTGGAGTTGAATTTAGAAAATTAGAAGAAATTGTTCAACTTTCCAACAGTGTATTAAAGTGAATAAAACATTTCTAGAGAGTTGAGGAATTTAAATGAAAGGAAATCAGTTAATAAGATTGTCTCATAAGCACAAAGACATGAAGTAATAAATAAATTATTCAGGTTATTCAATTTAATATTTTCCTGACCTAAAGAGATAATTAAGCCTTTTGTTTATATAAATATGCATTATTTAAGGACTTTTCTCAATGTTCCATTTTCCCTTATAAAAATTTAAAAGTTCAGAGTTTATTAATATAGTGTGCCATCCATTTGGTTATACATCTTTAGAGTAGGTAAGAATAAAATCATTAAAAATAATTAAGGATGCAGATAAGACAAGCTAAATGGCTTCCTGAAGTTTCAGCACCTGCTTTCCTTTATGTTTCTGATTTAAGCAGTGAGACTTGGAGATTCCTATATTAAAACAAGGAAGAAGAAAAAAAAAAAGCTGCATTTTTCCCAGGCATAGCATTGCATTTTTTCTTAAAGTTAATAGATCACAAAAAATGTTACATTAAAAAACATAAGAGGTTACCATATAATCCACTCCCCACCTCCATAATTTTTAATTGTATTTTTGAAGCTATTTGGATCACAAAAAATGTTACATTAGAAAATATAAGAGGTTCCCATATACCCCACACCCCATCTCACCCCACTTCTCCCACATCAACAATCTCTTTCAGCATTGTGGCACATTCATTGCATTTGATGAATATATTTTGGAGCATTGCTGCACCACATGGATAATAATTTACATTGTAGTATACACTCTCCCCCAGTAGGTCCAGTGGATTATGTCAGGATATATAATGTCCAGCATTATCCTTGCAGTATCATTTAGGACAACTCCAAGCCCCCACATTACATCTCTTCTTCCCTCTTCCTGCCCTCAGCAACTATGTGGTCACTTTCTCCTCATCAATGCTACAATTTCTTCCATCCCTAGTCACAATAGTTCTATAGTAGAATATCAGTAAGTTCACTCTAATTCATATTTTATTCCTCCATCTTGTGGACCCTGGGATGGTGATGACCACTCCACATCTATATTGAGAGGGGCTTAGATCCCACATGGATGATGGATGCAGATTTCCTGCTTGCAGTTGTAGGCACTCTCTTCATTGCATTTTGATGTTCCAGGAGTTAATTTTCATTAGAATATAATATTGGCCTCAAAAATATCACCTTTATTCATCTTAGTCTGAAGCATCATTGTTTTCAATGTGCTAGTATCCTAGCCAAAACTGTAAGGGACAAAGCCTAAGCTTATTACAACAATGATACTTAGCACAATTCTCTCCCCACCCCAGTTCCTGTTTAAAAGATAGATGTATTCTAACTTGATTTTATTATTTAGAGTTTCTGAAGTTGCCATCTTAAGATTTTAAACTTTTTTATAGTAAAGTGTCGGATCAGCTTATTTAATTTTCTAAAACAAGTTTTTCCTAAGTACTATCCTTTACCTTTATATTTAAAGAAAAGTTGTTTCTGTCTGAATTGTCTTTTAAAAATTGCTTTTTAATGTCACTGCATTAAGACAGACAGGAGTTTTTATAAAAATGTCTTAGGAAATTCATCTTTTTGATAAACCCAATGTTTCTGCCAACTTGATGCCTAGAAAGTAAGGTCCATTGTCAATAAATACAAATAGCATTGTTGCCACTAAAAGTTATCACCTTTAGGGTAATAAAGGGGTATGCTTCAAACAAAGTAGATTATTTGAGGAGAGAAGAAAGACAAGCAGGCACCATGACTTAGAAACATCTGGGATTCAACTTCTCAGAGTTCATTTCCCTTAAAGCAACTTGATCCACAAGCAGTTTGAAGGAATTCAGGGAAAACGACTGAATACCTAAAACAATTGAAGGCCTCAAATCTGGTGCTTTCCTTTTAAAACTGTTGCTGAAGTTGTATTCCTCTTCTGGCCTGAAATCACAAAGTTTCCCTTTGTCTTTGTTTGCATATAAACCGTTTGTTTTCACAGAAACTGTTCTTTATTAGGCAATATCATAAGATTTATCTGGGTGGATGGAGTATGTATATATGGGTACATAAGCAAACACATACATGCATCAGCATGCTTGCACCAAAGTCAAGTGACATAAATAATCTTTCTTCACTGTAATGGAAAAAAAAATAAATTATGTGCACTTGCAATTAATTTAAAGTTCTAAAAATATTTACAGATTACCTATTTTATTAAACAGCAATTGTGTAGGGTTATATGTTCTCTGCCTTCAAGGAAGCCATATACCTATAATAAGTATATATTAAATATCATAATATATATAAAGGATTTAAATACCTAGAAGAGTTGTGGAAACTTTCACAGAAGTTATGATATTTCACCTGTATCCTGTGGTTATGGATAGAAGAATTTGCTGATTAGGAAAGTAGTGTAAGTGCTTTCTAGGCAAGAAGGAATAGGATGGACAAAGGCATAGTATCCTGGTTTGAGTCTTTTGTGGTTTCCAGAAAATTATATTCTTAAGCTAACCCATTACTGTACATGTAATGCTATTTTATTTTGTAACTTTTTGTTAAATTCCATTAAGGGATCTTTTGATCAGATCACTTTTGATTCAGTGACTTCATTTAAGGGCTTTTGATTGGACTGTGGTTGTGAGACTCTTTGATTTCATTAGATTCCGTTTAAAGTGTTTGATTAGATTACTGTTGATTAGATTGCTTTTGGGCCTTTCATTGGCTTGCATCAGTGAGCCTGACCCAGGTTGTATTTCAACCCTCTTGCTAGTCTTATTTCAGTGAAAAACTTACAGCAGAAACACACAGAGAAAGACATTTTCTATTTTGACCCTGCCATGTAAGAAAGAGGACTCCAGGATCCCATACAGCTACAAAAAAAAAAACAAACAGAAATCCTGAAAGGCTGAGAGAGAGACTGGAGGTTGGAATCAGCAGAGCAGTCCAAGCTAAAGGGACAGGCCTGGGAATAGATGAGTCATATACCTGATCACCCACAACTGAGCTCAGAAGGTGAAATTGTAGAAGAGAGTAGGGATCAGCAGCCTTCTTTCATTGCCATGTGGCAGGAGTTCAGGATCACCAGAAGCTGACCTTTGGTGAGACAGGATCTCTAATGATGCCTTGATTTGGACATTTTCATAGCCTTGGAGCTGGAAGTCTTAATCTTAATAAATTCCCTTTATAAAAGCCAGCCCATTTCTGATATTTTGTTCTTAGCAACTTTCGCAAACACCTGAGGTTGCAAAAGTGTAGGAAATGTGAAGATATCAGTGAACAATTTGCTGCAACAGGAGTAAAGGATATATGATGACAGGCTTGAATGGGTGGTTTTGAGAGGTTGATTGGGAACAAATTTTAAAGGACTTTGAATATGAAGCTAAGAAGTTAGACTTTATCTAGCAGGAAGTCTGGAACCAAAAGGGGTTTAAAAACATGGTTTAAATAGTACAAGCGTTTCCCTCTATCATATGACCTTGGTTTCACTGCCTCAGCATCCTCAGCTGGAGCTGCCTTTGGAGCTGATTGGCAGCTTATGGACTATGGAAGTGCTTAGAAGTCTTCAATGTCTAAAAAATGAGACACAGAGCCCTTCTAATTTATGGTAATTTTATTTCTGGCCATATATATATATATGGTAGCCACCTGAGGCATAAGACCAATTAGAACTATAAAATCCAATTTAGAAAGCTATGTTAAATATAGAAGTTGATCTTGATTATATGACTGATACCATCAATTTGCTCTTTATCTCCAAGCCACAGATGTCCTGGTAGGATATAGCCTGAAGTGAGCACCAAAATAAATCATAAGATTAGTGTTTTATTGTTTCATTTCCCTATATTTAATATTGTGAAAAATAATTTGCATTACCCTGTTTCCTATGTCTTAACAGTAGGGGAATGAGAGACATATTTGGAAGCATGAACACACAAACAACTGTGGTTTGAAAATGAGAAAAACTCTAAACGTGAACTCTTGTTTTCTTCCACATCCCATCTTTCTGGCTCTACACCAGAGATGATTAAATTTTATAGGAAGATAATTCTTGGCAATGTGGATGTTACAGTGAAGTTGAGAAACTGATATAAAAAAAAAACAGTTAAGGAAAGCAGCTGTGGCTCAATCAGTTGGGTTCCCATCTACCATAAGGGAGGCCCTGGGGTGATGTCCTGGGGCCTCCTTGTGAAGGCAGGCTTTCCCACATGCTGTGGAGAGCCACCCCACCCTCAAGCACTGCAGAGTGACACCCAGCCACCTGCACTGCAGAGAGCCGACTCAGCAAGATGACACAACAAAAAGGGAGACAAGAAAAAAAAAAAAAAAGAGAAGAGTGTGGCAACAGAAACAGAGAGCAGACAGCAAGCAAGCTGCAAAGGGGTGAGGGGAAATAAATAAAATCAATACACAGAGGAATGCACAGTGAATGGACAGAGAGCAGACAGCATGCAAGAAGCCACAAGGGGGGGATTAAAAACAAACAAACAAAAAACCAGTTAAGTACCTGCTGCTTAGCCCATGAAAGAGTTAAGAATGGTCTGGACTACAGTAGTGGTAACGGAGATTGAGAGGAATGGTGAGGCACTACCTACCTCTGTGGTATACTCAATAGAATTGCATGACCATTTAAATGAAACAGGGGGTAAGGTGAAGGAGAGGAGGAGTCTAAGATAACCCCCAGAATTTTGGATTGGAGGACTGAATAGTACTCTTGGTTGAGAGCCTGTATAATAATAAAGCAGGTGTGCTGAGAGAAATGAGTCTAATTAAGGGCATGCTGAACTCAAAGTGCCAACCGGGCATCCAGGTGAGCTATATAATGACAGTTAAAAGTAGTGTATTCTCTTATAATTCTTAGAGGATGCCTTTCCCCACACACATATTTTAACACTTTAGAATTTGGAACATGTCTTACAAGAAATGGGAACATTTAATGTTATCATTAAATACAGCGTCCTCCTATCAGGAGCTGCTATTATGTTAATTGGGCATCTGATAATTGAGATCAAGTGGGAGTGGCTCAGCATATTGACTTTTTTTTCTTTTTTTAGTTTTTAATTTTGTCTTTATTTTTTAATGTTACATTAAAAAAAATGAGGTCCCCATATACCCCCTACCCCCCTTATCCCACTCCTCCCCTCATAACAACCTCCTACATCTCATGAGACATTCATTGCACTTGGTGAATATATCTCTGAGCACCGCTGCACCTCATGGTCAATGGTCCACACCATAGCCCACACTCTCCCACAGTCCACCCAGTGGGCCATGGGAGGACATACAATGTCTGGTAACCGTCCCTGTAGCACCACCCATTGAGATTCAGTCATTTATGCTGTGTGCTCCTTGCTGACAGATGACAAAAGCCCTTCTGACCTCCCAGAGCCATTATGTTTCTCTTAATAAAGCACCAAATGCAGATATTTTCCCATATTTTTGCCAAATGTTAATTACCACAAACTGCCCCCACAGGAAAGATTGCTGGGTATTTCAAATTCCCTTGATTGCTCTATGGATGGATAAGACTAGAACAAATTTAATGTCATTTCTCTTAGTCTGCAGAACTGCAGAATAGGACCCAGTGCTGATACTTGACACTCTCTTTCTTTAAAAGCATTAAACAATGCTTACCTACCCCACCACCCAATCATTGCCAAAATCTTGGAAATATTCACCTCATTTCCAATTTGATCCTGTCTCCATTATTGATTTAACCTGAGATCCGTCTCTATCGTTCTCTCCCATCCTCAACTACACATTTCTCCCTTTGACCCATTTCATATCTCCAGTTTGACCTTCATCATTGTTTCTGGCATGACCTCTCTAACACATGTAAAACAAAACCACAAATTTGCTCACACTGGTCGCTAGCGATCTAATAACACATGAGACCCACTTTTCACTCTAGTAACCCTCTTTTGACTTGTTAATGTTCTACATGCTCCCTGTTTCTGGGTATTTGGGCCTTTTGTTTATACTGCTAATATGTTTTAAACCTGAATTTGCCCTGATGAACCCCTACTAACTGGTCAGATCTCAGTTTAAATGTCACTCCTACAGAAAAATTTCCCATCACCCTCCTCCTCTCATTTTTATTACACTCCTCTTTACAGTATAAAACAGCTCTACATTCTTTTTTCATTGTCACATTTATTACAATTTTCACATATGTATCTGTGTGATAATTTTATCATTATATAGATGATCAGCTTTATAATGGAGCAAGACATGCCTGTATTATTTATGATTTTATCACCAGTGCATAGCACAGGGCCCAGCACAAATCTTTGAATAAATTAATGAATAAATAATTGAATGAATGCAACATCAATAAACTTAGCTGAGAGGACCTGTACAGCCTTAATGTTTTCTTAAATATCCTGAGCCCCATACTCTTGAGTCTTAATGCTGCTGAAACAAAGCATAGACACAGAAAAGGAGATAGTAAGAAAGGAAAAGGTGATTCCCATTAGTTGTTACTAAAAATGCTAGAAGACTTAAGCTTAGACACTCATCTCATAACCTTACTCTCAACACCAAAATGGTGGATCTGGCTCTCCCTGTCCATGATGCTCCCCAACTGCTCCACAGCATGCACTTTTCTGACTTTTGCTTCAGATCTGTTATTGATGCACATTTTAATATGATTTCATTGTCTTCCAACATGTGTTGTTAGGGATAGGAGGGCATGCAGAGTGTAGTTTCCCTGAATATCTTTCTACAGGGCACAGTTTGAAATCATTTTGCTTCTATCCACATGGAACAACAGAGCTTATGAGTCCCACTTCAGTTAAACCATGGGTATATTAATTCAAGGAAAATTTTCCTGTTGTTTTAAAGAATGACATCCTGGGAAGTAAACTTGTAATAACCTTTCTTTATGCTCACTTATACACTAATTTATCTATAATAAATATGTTACTTTTGTGAAAAGCAGCAATATCTACATCTTTTGAGTCAATTTTATGTTGCTCATCTGATACAATATGATGGAATTTCATTTACTGGTATAAGTGTATAAGTGTGCTTATTGCCAAGTCTTGAGCTACCATCCTGTGTCACTTGAATCAGGCAATCTATAATTTGATGCAGCAGCACTTTCTATCATATAATTTCAGAATATTAAAGCTGGAAGGGACTGCAAATAGCAGCTAGTACAAGCTTTCTATTTTGTAGATGAAGAGACTGGAGATAAATGTGACACATTTATTCTGGGCCAAGTAATACTACATTTTTGGCACCACAGAAGGCTACCTCTGTGGCTATCATATTTATTCTCTTAAAAATATTCATCTTTTGCATCTGACCCTAAAATGTCCTCTTATTTCCTTCAACTCTCTTCCCTCTCCTTTTCCTGACTATCCCCATCTCCAACTCTCTCCTATGGTCCATTTTAGTAATGCAAGGGTAGAATTAATCTCATCCTTCATCAAAGCTATACACACATGTTTAGGATCAGTGGGTGATTAAAGTGAATTCTTCTAGCACTAGGCCAGTGCTCCTAAGCTAGCTCTGTAGAAGTCCTGTAACCGCCATAACCCTTCCCTGAATCTGAACATTTTCATCTCTGCCCAAACACAGAATTTCAGCAGCTTTTTCATACCAAAGTTTGATATTTCTTTTTATGACAATTTTATAGATATTGTTACAAAGTATCAACTCTTAAACTCTCAATAACCTATGCACAGATGTGGAATGGGACCAAATGTTGTCAAGAAATAAATTTGCTGATATCTAAATCTGAGAGTGGGACGGCAGACTTGGCCTAGTGGTTAGGGCGTCCGTCTACCACATGGGAGGTCTGCGGTTCAAACCCCAGGACTCCTTGACCCGTGTGCAGCTGGCCTACGTGCACTGCTGATGCGTGCAAGGAGTGCCTTGCCACCCAGGGGTGTCCCCCGCATAGGGGAGCCCCACGCACAAGGAGTGCGCCCAGTAAGGAGAGCAGCCCAGCGTGAAAGAAAGTGCAGCCTGACTAAGAATGGCGCCACCCGCACGGAGAGCTGACACAACAAGATGATGCAACAAAAAGAAACACAGATTCCTGTGCTGCTGACAACAGAAGCGGACAAAGAAGATGCAGCAAATAGACACAGAGAACAGACAACCAGGTTGGGGGGTGGGGGGGAAGGAGAGAGAAATAAATAAATAAATAAATAAATAAATAAATAAATAAATAAATCTTTTAAAAAAATAAATCTGAGAGTGACCTAAGCCTGATGGGGGCCTAGAGATAACTTGGACTTTATATAAAATACTAGTTTGTTTTCCAGGTTGATATGTCATCTCTCCTTTCTCTGAAACCCAAGACATACTTAACTAAGATAATGAGTCTATGATTGCACAAATGATCTTTGCTAGAGTTAGATTTTTGGTGTTACCATATGTTTCTCGACTGATCTCCCTTCGCTCTGGGGTGGCAAAGGGCCCCCTGCAACGAGTGCGCCGCTGTGGGGGGAGGCCTCGCGAGGTAAGGACGGCAGAGCTCAAGAAAACACAGTAACCGCTCTGGAGACGCAGGCTCCTGGCACAGGTCTGATTTATTAGGGAAGTGCAACAGCTTATAAGGGCTAGGGTGGGGGTTGAGGGGAGTGTGGCATGCACTGATTGGCTGGGCATAGGGGACGGAATGTATAGATTGCTCGCTTTTGTTGCTGGGGAGAGAAGCAGCTTTCAGGTTGGCGGGCACGGGAAGGTAGAGCAGGAAGGAGCCAGCTAGCACCGGAGACCATCTCGGTACAAGCCGAGCCATTTTGCTAGGCTGAGATGTGCTGCCTACAGCAACCATACAAGACATTAACTCACCTCTAAAGCATATATTCCGTTGTGAAATGAAAGAGGTAATGATATCTCCAGCTGTTGATCCATCCATTCATCTATCCAGACCACAAATATTAACTGACTGGAATATGTAATATTGCTGGGTACTGTGTGAGTTTCTGGGGACACAATAGTCATTACGTCATACATGGTGCCTGTTTACTGGAACTTTCTCAGCTAGAGAACACAGTTCTTAATTAAATAATAGTATTGGGTGGCAAAGTACATACAGTAAGGGCACCTAAACAGACTGGGAAGAGCAGGTCTCTTTTTTACTATGACTTGATAGATCTAAGATTTTGTGGCAACACTATTTCTGGGAACAGAGTGTTAAAAGAAGGAGTGTAGATTCAGAGGAAAACTTACAAATAAATTTTACCTTCCTCACAATATTGTCAATCCTGACCCTTGACTAAAGAGCACCCCTTGTAATAGCTAACTTTCCTCAAAGTATCCTGTTACTACTCTGCTCACAATATCTTTGCTTCCCTGTTGCTGTCAGATTAAGTTTTAACTTCTTGTCCTGATACAACAATTTGTTGCAAATTTCTTTCTCTATTTTTATATATTCTGCCATGTATAGCTGTACAATCTGGCCAATGGTACATTTCGCTATTTTCATTCTTCCATGCATTTAGACATCCTTTATCCTAGAATGCTGTCCTCCCCCAACCTCCTTTCACATAGAAAAGTATTTTTAACTCATCACAACTCAGGTGGCATGTCACCTCTTATGTGAAGCCTTTTCTGGAGACCCAGGGTTCCCTCTTCCATACCACCTCACGTAACAAATATTGCCCTTAGCAATTATAAGTTATATTTGGCATCAAATTGATTATTTATTATTTGTCCAATAATATATAAGACATTTCAATATGTTCTTTATGATTTAATACTTAAAATAAGTAAGTATCATTATTCCAATTTTACTGATTAGTGAAACAATGTTCAGAAAATTTAAGTTGATTTTGCAAGATCACACATCCAGTGAATGGTAGATTTGAGATTCAGACCCTGGAAAGTTTGATTCCTGAGTCTGTACTCTCAATGAATAAGTGAATACACTTATTCATACATTCCACTTACTCATTCCATTTTTTCAAAATTCTGTGTATCAGGTACTAAGAATATAAGATAAAAAATGTTTCTGCAGTCACATTGACTCCCAAAGAGAAAGCACAAAGAGGAAAGGGCAAAGAAACAAACTGAGCCCCACCTACACACGTTGGGCAAGATTTCTGTTTGTGCCACTGATTACAGGGTTGTATTCATACTTCGTTTGGCACAGATAAGTCTATGCATAAAACAAATAAAATACAAATGTATTACCACCAACCACCTCAAGACCCTGCATGGATTAGCAATTGTCCACCTCTAAAACCACTTATCATAGAAATACAGCCCTGTTTAACAATATTGTAATCAAACTAATTTTCTTCATGATCTTGATACACTTTTTTCCAATTCATGGCTTTTGTTCCATCATAGTCTTAATAAAGAATAAAATTATCTACACACACATATTATTCAAACTTTCTTCCAGAAATAATATTACCAAGTTAAACTACCTTGGGTGCAAATATGCAGTCCAAAATCTCTTTCTCCTTCTGAAAGGAAACCATCATAATGAATTTGCTTTATCTGAATTCCATTTTCTTGTTTTCAGCACATGTGCATATGTGTTTCTTTCCAAATTTAAAAGAATTGTTTCATACTGCATATAAATTTACAGAACATGCATTTCTCACTCACCATTATGTTTATGATATTCATCCTTGTTGATATATGTAAATTTAACCAATTCATTTTTACTGCTTTATTGTATTCCATTGTATTAATATGCCACAATATATTAATTCATTTTCCAATTTATAAACATCTGACTTTTTCACAATTAAAAGCAATGTTCTCCAGAGTAAATGTGGCTCAAGTGATTGAGCACCTGATTCCCACATGGGAGGACTTGGGTTCAGTTTCTGATGCCTTCTAAAAACAAAAATGAAACAAACAACAGGCAATCAAATGAAAAAACAAATTCAGGGAAGCTGATGTGGTTCAGTGGTTGAGGACCAGCTTCCCACATACAAGGTCCAGGGTTCAATCTCCTGCCCTGGCATCTCAAAAATAAAATATTTCAAAGAATATCGTAGTACCAAGTAACAGATTTTGCTGCTATTTTTCCTGCTAATTAGCTAATTTTAAGATACCATAGATAGTAAAACATTTGTTTTAAATAACAGGATGATATTAAGAATATCCTTTTGCCAATAAATTAGAAAATCTAGATGAAATAGTCAAATATTTAGAAAAAATATAGCTTACTAAACTGATTCAGGAAAAATATTCTTGAATATTCCTACAATCACTAAAGAAATATCAGTAATTAAAACTCTCCCCACAGGGAGCAGATGTGGCTCAAGCAGTTGAGTGCCTGCTACCCACATGGGAGTTTCCACGTTCATTTTCTGGTGACTCCTAAAGAAGACAAACAACTACCAGACAATAAGCCAAAACAATGAAATGACAATGAGCAAAAACAATGAACAGACAATGAGGAAGATCAAAACGAGCAGGGAGCAAATGTGGAACAAGCAGTTGAGCACCCACCTCCCACATTGGAGGTACTGGGTACAGTTCCTGGTGTCTCCTAAAGAAAAACAAACAAACAAACAATGATCAAAAAACAATGAGTAGACAATGAGCACAAACAATGTCCAAACAAATGAGGAAGCTATCTCGGGGGTGGGTGAGAAAAAAAAGTTTTAAAAAAATCTCCCCACACAGAAAAAAAAGACCTTGATACAGTTTTTTTCAGAAATTGCTACCAGACTTGGAAAGCACACATAACTCCAGTATTTCACAAACTTTCAAAGTACAGATAAAGAAGAAATCATCCTAATCCATATGATGCTTAATACTAAAATCTGACAAGGAAATTGTGGGAAAAGCAAGTGATAGACCAAACTTCTCAAGAACATAGTTGGAAAACTCCTAATCAAAGGATCATCAAACCAAATCCAGCAATATATAAGATAATGTATCATGACCAAGTTGAGGTCTTCCCTCTACATTTACAATACTACATCTGTCATTAACCAAGTATTCACATATGACTGACTATATTTCAGAGGAATTTAGTCAGTTCAACTTGTCATTTATCTGTATCTATGCCAATAGATCATTGTTTAATTAATCCAGCTTTTTAATACACTTTGAAATCCTATGGTTGGTGCACGTTCTCCTACTGTAGCCCTCTTTTTCAAACATCATAATTATTACACTTTTATTCTTCTGTATAAATTTTTATTTGTTTATTTACAAGGAAAATTTTCTGGATTTTGATTAGACATGCAATTAATTTACAGAATAATCTTTACAATTAGATGACCAGATATTCCCACTTAGGTGAATCTCATATACTTGAATTTTTAAAAAAATTTTGCACAAATATTTCAAATTTATTTTGTTAGATTTTTTTGATAGGCACCTTATAATTTTGTTATTTTGAATAAAATCTTTCTGCCTTATTATATTTCCTAGTTTTTCATTACTGCTGCCTAGGGACAATTTTGATTTTGATTTTTTATTTATCTCTGAATTCCCCCAAGTTTATCTCAAGTTAATAGTATAATCAAGATAGAAACTTGTAAGAAAGCATGTTTATTGTGATTAGGCTATTCATTTAAATTGTTTTGGCTGTCTACTACAATTTTTTTCCTTCTTCTTTATTTTCTCTTAAATTTTACATTAAAAAAATTATGAGGTCCTCATTTACCCCGCACCCCACACATGCCACCCTTCCCACATCAACAAACTCTTCCATCATCATGGCACATTCACTGCACCCAGTGAATACATTCTGGAGAACTGCTGCAGCACATGAACAGTGGTCCACGTTATAGTCCACACTCTCCCGCAGTCCACCCAGTGGGCCACGACAGGACACACAACGTCCAGCATCCATCCCTGCAGCACCACCTAGGACAACTCCAAATCCGGAAAATGCCCCCACACCATATCTCTTCTTCCCTCTCCCGACCACCAGCAGCCACTGTGGCCACCCTCTCCACATCACTGCTACAATTCCTTTCCTTACTAATCACAATATTTCCCTAGCAGAACACCAGTAAGTTCACTGTAATCCATATTCTATTCCTCCATCTTGTGGACCTGGGAAGGCTATGTCCAGGCCCCCTCTACATCAAGAGGGGGTTTAGATTCCACAAGGATGATGGATGCAATTCTCCTGCTTGCAGCTGTGGGCACTCTTGCCTCCCTGGTATGATGGTTGACCCTCTTCACCTCCCTGCCAGCTGGCCAGTGTAAGTCCAAGAAACCAGATGTGTCTACTACTAATGAAAAAACAAAAACTCTGAACTTATTAGTACTTCTATATGGTCCTTCAAAGTACTGACTAGGTACGAAAATGGTCATATGAGAAAGGCAACAAATTAACAGAACCATAGAATATGAGTATTTCAATAGAACTTAGATATCATTCATTTATTCAATGAATATTTACTAAGCAATTTCCATATATACGGAACACATACTGTTATTCATTATATTAGAGATGAGCAAAAAGGATAAGGGCTCTGCCCTTTTATAGAACTTTTCTAGTGGGGATGAAAATCAGTAAAACTGTAAACACATAAATATATCATTATACATTATGATATATGCTATGAAGAGAAGCATTTGCAAGGGTTGGGCCATGTGGGAAATAAGGGAAATCCACTTACGTGGTCAAGGATAGCCTCTGATGAATTAACTTGGTGGGTGGGACCTGAAGTACAAGAAGCAGTAAACATGATGAAGAACTTCTAGAATATTTGGGCTAAATTATACTCCCCCAAGGAGTATATGAAAGTATTCCACACCCTTGGTAATATGGGATATTATTATTTTATTACTGTTAACTCTGCCATCTTGCTAAGCAAATAGTGAATCATATTATTTCAACTTTTTTACTGTAATTATTTTATGGCTGAACTTTTTTCCCTATTCATAGGACATTTGAGTGCCCTCTTTATTTACACAGTTTTGATAAGTATGGAAAACCAATAACTCCAAAAGCACTGTCTTGTAAGGAGATAGAACCATGCACTTGCAGGGATGGGAAAGACTTCTGGCATTTCTAGTTCACTTTATACTTAATACAATAATTCTACTGACAGCATTCCTAACAAGTTTTAACTTCTGCTTGATTAAGTTCAATTGCGAAGGACTAACATTAGCACCATAAATTATCCCAGAAAGAATGGACTTTAGACATCACCTAATCATTGATCTATTCATTCATAAATCCTTTCAATTATTAGTTCAAGTCAACAAATATCCATTGAGATTTGGAGGAGAAACAGTCTATCCTATTCATTTTAAATAGAGAGGGATTTGTTCTCGTTTTTCAAGGGTGAGAGAACAATAAATAAGGGACTAGAGTCAGGTTGCTATAACCCAAGTCAACCATAGTTTTCACTATGGAGTGGTATTTTCCCCCAAGTACATTGAGGGAGAAAAACAAACTCCCACCCACATAAGAACAGACCTAAAAGGACTGCCTACTGTCTTATAGTCATGGTTCTGATAAAAGTTTGGGTATCTTCAGAAGATTTCCTCAAAAAGTAGAATAAGAAAATTTAGAGGCAATTTTTATTCTGCATTAGTAGATATTTATAAGTGCAAGTATTCAAGTACATATTGCTATTCATTTACTTTTTTTAGTTTTCTCTGGATTGTGTATTTTAATTATAAATATGGCAAATAGGGCTCAACTCTCTCAGAAAAACAATGGAGAAAGAGCCAAAACCTGTCAGAAGGGTCTGTTTTGGGGGTCAGCAAACAAAGTCAGTGCTACCCAACTCTCAGGAGGGTGAGGGACAAGGAGATTAGAACCCAAAACAAGAAATGTGAGTTACCAAACACCTATGGCAGCCAATAAGGGCTTCTCTCCTTCCTCCACACCCAAGATATTAAGCCAAGGTAAAACCTCTGGCTCACCGCAGTTAACTGGGATGGGGACATCTTCCTCCCTGTCAGCTGTTACAAGGAAAAATGGAGGGGAAGTTGGGAGCAGGGGCTTTTCTTCAGTGAATTCAGCCAGTGGAGCCACTTTGAATTTCTCCTCCGGAGAGTAAACGCAGGAACACAGGAAAGTTGAGACTGAAATGCCTCAGAAGAAAGGAGCATAATGAGCACCCAGTGATGGCCAGCCTGGAAATTGCATGGGCAAAACCTGTTTATTGTTCTCTCCGAATACTAATTCCTGGGGGAAAAATGTGCTCCAATATTGAGCCACTGTCCTGATTTTGACAACTTCATCTTGGCAATTTTAAAGATCTAAAACAATAAGAACATAATATCAAAGAGGAGCAGTGAAAAAAAAATGAGCAAGAGAGAGAAATTGGCCTTCAGTGTAAATGCACCAACATATTTAGATTCCCAGACATCAGCAAAAAATTACAAGCCATACTAGTTATCAGGAATACTTGACTGAGCCAAAAGAACTGACCAAAGAACCTGAGTTTAAGACAATCAGTGATAATAACACAACTCTCTTAATTTACTTCAAAGAATTTAAAGAAAATATGGCTAAGGAAATAAAGGATAATAAGAAGGCCACGAGTAAGCATAAAGAACAATTTGAAAGCTTGAAAATAAAAGTAATGGCTCTATGGGAGTGAAAGACATGATCAATGAGATTAAAAATACTTTAGAGGCACATAAGAGTGGATATGAATTACTCAAATACAGAATTAGTGATTTTGGACAGAACATGTGAAATGGAAAAGACAGGAGAAGAGAAACAGCAGCACAGAGTCTCAAGGAATTGAATAAAAATTGGAAATGCATAGACATTTGCGTTATCTGTGGCCCAGAAGAAAAGAGTGGAGAAGTGACAGAAAGAGTTGAGGAAATAATGACTGAAAACTTCCCAACCCTTATGAAAGACATAAATATCAATATCCAAGCAACAAACCCAAACACAATAAAGCTGAATAGACTTATCCTTGGACACCTATTACACACAATGACAAATATCAGTGATTAAGAGAGGGTTCTGAAAGCAACAAGACAAAAATAAAGCATCACAGACAAGGGAACTTGGATAAGATTAACTGCCAACATCTCATCAGAAACTATGGAGGTGAGAAGAAAGTGGTATGATATATATAAGGAATAGAAAGATAAAACCTGCCAGCCAAGAATTCTGTATCATAAAAATTGCCCTTTGAAAATGAGGGTGAGTTCAAAAATTTTCCCAGGGGAAAAAAAACAACTAATAGAGTATGTGACAAAAATAACAGATTTGCAAGAGATACTAAAGGGTGTGCCACATCCTGAAAGGAAAAAAAAATAAAGCAAGGCAAGAGAATTGGAGAAGAGTTTAGAACTGAACTTTATTAGGAAGGGTAAACTAAAGCCTAAAATACAGACAATAGAATATTATGACAACAGAGGGCTGAAGGAAAAAAACAAATGAAGTAAGTAATGCCTTAATAGTAATAACATTGAATGTTAATGGCTTGAATTCCCCAATAAAAAGACACAGACTGATGAAATTTGCGGTCACCCCTCGGGCTGAAGCGTGGTTTGCTGGCCTGGCGGGGGAGCGGCCGCGGTAGGCCAAGCCGCTGCCCCCATAATAGGGTGGCTGGTCGGACTCACCGCCACCCCTGAAGGGAGCTCGGCATGGGCGCAGAGTGCCCTCGGGTCTCCCCTTCTCGGCAGCCATGCTTCCGCGGCCACCCCTCCTCCCGGATGGCGCCACACGATGCCTTCTTTCTCCCTGCGCAGGCGCAGGGCAGAAAATTCCAGTCTGCCCTTTTCCCCTCCCCCGACAGCAGCAACAGCCAGGCGTAGGCGGAGAAATCCAGTCTGCCCTTTTCCCCTCCCCCGACAGCAGCAACAGCCAGGTGTGGGCGGAAAAATCCAGCCCGCCCTTTTCCCTTCCCCCGACAGCAGCAACAGCCAGGCGTGGGCGGGAAACTCAAGTCTGCCCTCCACCCCAGCAACAGCAGCCACCAATCCCTAAACCCTGCCCCTTCCCCCAGCAACAGCGACAGCCAATCCCTAACCACCACCCCTCCCCCATCCAGTACCGCCCACTGACCTTTCTCCGGCAACCAATCAGAACAGGGCGTGGCTTTGACCAATCAGCCTTCCCCAGCCCCTATAAAACTGTTGCCTCTCCCTCAGTAAAGTGGACTTGCGTGTTTACCTTGTCTCCGCGGTAGTTCTTCTGCCGTGCGCCCTCCAGTCCTGAGAGCCCCCGACAAGGGCCTGGCCTCCCTTGTCCCCAGTTCGTCGCCTGCTTCTCCGGGCGACCCCTTCGTCGCCGGCTTCGCCGGGCGACCCCGTCAGCCGAACCACGCAACCCCTTGTGAGACCGATCCCTCGTCTGCTGCCGGACCGAACCCTCGTCCCAAGTGGGACCGACCCCTCATCCAGAGCTGGACTGACCCCTCGTCCGCAGCCAGACCCCACCTCTACCGACCGAGCAAGCCGCCGCAGTTGGCGCCCAACGTGGGGCAGAGCAACCCCACCGCCACCGACTGAGCAAGCCGCCGCAGCTGGCGCCCAACGTGGGGCAGAGCAACCCCACCGCCACCGACTGAGCAAGCCGCCGCAAAATTGTTTCTTTAAAAAATATGAGATGTCTATATTGACTAAAAGAGACCCACCTCAGATGTTAAGACACAGTTTAAAAGTAAACGTTTTTGTTTTTTTGTCTTTATTTATGTTTTAATGTTACATTAAAAAAATATGAGGTCCTCATATACCCCCAACCCCCTCACCCCACTGCTCCCCCCATAAGAACAACCTCCTCAATCATCATGAGACATTCATTGCATTTGGTGAATACATCTCTGAGCACCACTGCACCTCATGGTCAATGGTCCACACGATAGCCCACACTCTCCCACAGTCCAAACAGTGGACCATGGGAGGACACACAATGTCTGGCAAATGTCCCTGCAGCAACACCCAGGACAACTCCAACCCCTGAAAATGCACCCACATCACATCTCTTCCTCCCAATCCCTACACCCAGCAGCCACCATGGCCACATTCTCCACAAAATTGCCACATTTTCTTCCATTACTAATCAAAATAGTTCATGAATAGAGTATCAGTAAGACCACTCCAATCCATAAACTATTCCTCCATCCTATGGGCTTTGGAATGGTTGTGTCCACTCTACATCTATATCAAGAGGGGCCTTATATTCCACATGGAAGATGGATGCAATTCTGCTTTCAGTTGTATGCACTCTTGGCTCGCTGGTGTGGTGGTTGACCTTCACCTCCATGTCAACTGAGTGGGGTAAGTCCAATAAACCAGAGTGTAGGAGTTGCAAGTCTTTTGAGGCTCAGGGCCTGGCTGTCACATGGTCAGTCCAGAGATTCAGGTCCCCTGGGTATACATTAAACCTCAGCACCAACTACAGTTCCGGTAAAAGTAACAGGAGAGACTTGTGGACAAAAATCACATCTAAGTCCAGCAACATCACACAGAAACACAAACTCTAAAGTAGGGCCAACTGAGATGGCTCTGAACTCCATCTGCCATGACCATAGAACCTGTGGGTCTCTGTAGCCTTCAGAAGAACCAATACCTGGGGTTGTATCTACTTTATCTGTCTCTGGGACTCTGCTCAAGTGTGCATAAGGGCAATCCCTCTGATAACCTCCAGCTCTTTTTGGAGACTCATAGCCACATAAACTCATTTGTCCTTTCCATTTCCTCCTTATCCTCAGGTCAAAAACATTTTTTAACTCCTGGTATTATATGTAGATTGAGAAATTCTGCCAGTCCGAATTGGCCCTATAATTCAAGGTCATTTACTACATACATCATTAGCTGGTACTTGGTAGTAATCCCTCTGCACCAGAGAGGTTCATCTCCAGGAGTCATGTCCCATTCTGGGGGGAAGGCAACTGATTTACATGCTGAGCTTTGCTTCGAGACTGGCCACATTTGAGCAACATGGAGGCTCTCAGAAGGTCACTCTCAGGCACCCTGCAGCTCTAGACCTTGTTCTTATTTAAGGTCCACAGGCTCACAAGCATAGTCATTAGTATCAAGGGCTCACTGTTGGACCTTCCTTCTTTTTTAGTCTTTGCCGATGCACTTGGAGGATTGTTGCTGTTCCTTCAGGGACTGTGATAAAGCTCTCCTTGCTAGGAACTCAGCACTCCCTCAGTTGTTGTTTTTAATTGTAACCACTATGAAAATATCCAAACATTTTTTGTACCTGGATATATGCCCTGAAGAACTCCCTGCCAACCATGTGTCCCCTGTCAATAACATCCCACACAAGTATTCCTTCCCTGCCATTGTTGTACCTCTCTGTGATCCAAAATTCTTCAAAAGTGAAGCCCAATATATTGGCAGGTTCCATTAATAGTAAAATGGAATATAGTGATGAGTTTAAGGGTTAGATCTAGAATACATATTAACTTAGAAAAATTAAGGTAAAAATAAATTGGGGTATCAAAAAATTTAAAAATGCAAAAGCTTGGTTTTTGATGTTTTGTGTTCCATCACTGCAGTAAGTGTTGCCCTGTATGCAAACTGGCAAGGCAAATATTTCAGTCTTTTCCTCAGAGTCTAAATCTTATCTTTTTTTCCTAATTATTAAGCTTATCTTCACAAAAGTTTTAGATCACAGTAATTTATATATACAATATACAGTACTCCCACATATCCAACATAAAACCCTTTTCCCTTCCACAGCAATAATCTTTTCGCATATTCATACTATATTTACTGAAACTCTTGTACAGATATTGAGACAATAGCTTTCAAACAAGGTAACATTTGTGTTTACATTGTGGTTTATATTTTAGCCTATACAATTTTCTAAGTTTTCAGTTATCTTACATTTTCCATTAAAATGTACATTTTAGCCTATATAGATACCCTATATATTTTTGGTGTAATTTAACATGTCATTTCCATCCTTGCATAATCCTGTGGAGCAGTTCTATTGCCCACTCAGTTACATTGGTTCCATCTAGTCAATACCTCATTCCCCCTCCACTTATGGCCCACATCTTCATTGCTTGAAGGGCTATATTCATAGATACTTGCAACAGTGTTGCGGGCTTGACATGCTCAACTGCCCTAATGCACTGGGAGCCACCATTTCTCTCAAGAGATACAATTCCCTCTAGTTGAGAATATCAGTCCTCCCCAGGATGTGGGTATACCGTCACTCTCATTATATGGCTCTCTATCCAATGATATAACCCACTATGGCAAAATGAGCATTCACATACTCCCTAGGAGCCTGTCCTGTGTCGGATTATCCCCTTTAAGCATCTTAAATAGGTTACCTTCCTTATTATATTTTTGAAAATTTTTTCTCAGCATTATACTCTCAACCAAATACCTGACAATCTCCTATGTTCGTATGTTCCCCCACTCTCCCCCCAATTTCTTGGGCAGTATTACCCTTCCTTCCATCCCTACTTCCCTCAAGCCCACAAAGCCCCACCCGAAGGTAACCCGATGCCCCCATTTTATCACTTCCTTGTACAAATACTTACCTCCAGCTTATCATAGATTTCACACATGTAGGTGTCAGCTTACATCCTTCCTCTACCCCCAAATTTCCTGTAAGCCTAGCCTCCAGTCTCTAGCTCTCTGAGGCAGCTTGGGTTACTTATTTCATATCATTGAGGGCATGTAGTATTTGTCCTTCAATGCCTGGGTTGCGTCACTCAAAATAAGGTTCTCAAGATTCATCCATGTTATCACGTGGGTTTGTAGTGTATTCGTTCTTATAGCTGAGTAGTATTCCATTGTATGTGTATACCACATTTTATTTATCCATTCATCAGATGATGGACATTTGGGTTGATTCCAACTTTTGGCAATAGTGAATAATGCTCCTATGAACATTGGTGTGCATATATTGGATGGTGTCCTTGTTTTCAGTTCTACTGGGTATATACCCAGCAGTGGAATTCTTGGGTCATATGGAAATCTATAGCTATTTTTTTTGAGAAAATATCAAAGTGTCCTCCAGAATGGCTGGATCCTTCTGCATTCCCACCAGCAGTGGATGAGTGTTCCTATTCCTCCATATATTTTCCAGCATTTGTAGTCTTCCTTTATTTTCATAGCTGCCAATCTTATGGGAGTAAGATGATATCTCATTGTAGTTTTGATTTGCATTTCCCTGATAGCTAGAGATTTGGAGCATTTTTTTCATGTGCTCTTTAGACATTTGTATTGTTTTTTGGAGAAGTTTCTGTTTAAATCTTTTTCCCATTTTTTAAATGGATTATTTTTCTTTTATTTTCATGATGTAGGAGTTCTTTATATATGCAGGGTTAAATCTCCTATCAGATATATGGTTACCAAATATTTTCTCCCGTTGTGTATCCTCTCTTTTCACTTTCTTGACAAACTCCTTTGAGGTGCAGAAGGCTTTAAATTTGAGGAAGTCCCTTTTATATATTTGTTCTTTTGCTTCTCATGCTTTGGTATGAAGCTCATGAAGCCATTTTCTAAAACAAGATCTTGTGTATGCTTTTCTACACTGCTTTCCAAAGTGTATATGGTCTTGGCTCTTATATTTAGGTCTTTGAACCATCTTGAGTTGATCTTTGTATAAGGTGTGAGATGGTAATCCTCTTTCATTATTTTACATATGGATATCCAGTTCTCCAGGCACTATTTGTTCAATAGGCCATTCTCTCCCAGTTGAGAGGGTTTAGTAGCTTTATCGAATATTATATGACTATATATATAAGGATCTATATCAGAACACTGATTTTGGTTCCATTGCTCTGTGTGTCTCACCTTGTGCCAATACCATGCTGTTTTCACTACTGTATCTTTGTAGTATGTTTTGAGATTCCTTCAATTATGTTTTTCTTTTTCAAAATGTCTTTGGCATTTTGTGGCTTCTTTCCTTTCCAAATAAATTTCATAGCTAGTTTTTCTAGTTCTTTAAAGAATGTTGTGTTGATTTTTATTGGGATTGCATTGGATGTGTAGATCAGTTTTGGTAGGATAGACATATTAATAATATTTAGTCTTCCTACCCATGGACAGGTGATATTCTTCCACTTATTTAGGTCTTCTTTGATTTCCTTGAACAGTGTTGTGTGGTTCTCTGTGTATAAATTTTTTACATCTTTAGTTAAATTTATTCCCAGGTATTTGATTTTTTTATTGACTATTGCAAGTGTTATTTGTTTCTTGATTTCCTCCTGATCTTGCTCATTATTGTTGTACAGAAATGCTACTGGTTTTGTGCATTCATCTTATAACCTGCGAATTTACTAAACTCATTTGTGAGTTCTAGAAGGTTTGTTTTAGACCTCTCAGTGTTTTCTATGTATAGGATCTTGTCATCTGCAAACAATGAAATTTTGACTTCTTGCTTTCCAGTCTGAATGCCTTTTATATCTGGTTCTTGCCTCAGTGCTTGAGCATGTACTTTTAAGGCAATGTAATTAGAATAGGTGATAGTGGGCATCCTCGTATTTTTCCTGATCTTAAAGGGAAAGATTTTAGGATTTCACCATTTTAAACAATGTCGGCTGTGGGTTTTTCATATATACACTTTTTCATGTTCAGAAAATTTCCTTGTATTCCACTCTTTTGGAGTGTTTTTATCAAGAAATGGTGCTGTATTTTGTCAAATGCTTTTTCTGCATCTATAGATAGAATCATGTGATTTTTTTCCTTCAATCTGTTTTTTATGGTGTATTATATTGTTTCATTTTCTTATGTTGAACCATCCTTGCATACCCAGAATGAATCCCATTTGGTCATGGTGTTTAATTCGTTTAATATGTTGTTGGATACAGTTAGCATGTATTTTGTTGAGGATTTTTGCGTCTAATTTCATTAGAGAAATTGGTCTGTAATTTTCCTTTGTTGTCGTGTCTTTGTTTGGTTTTCGTACTAGGGTAATGTTGGCATCATAGAATGAGTTAAGGTGTTCCTTCTGTTTCGATTTTTTGGGAACAGTTTCAGCAAGATTGGCATTAGTTCTTTCTGGAATGTTTTGTAGAATTCACCTTTGAAGCCATCTGGCCCTGGACTCTTCTTAGTTGGGAAGTTTTTATTGACTGATTCTATCTCTTTACTTGTAATCGGTTTGTTCAGATCATAATTTCTTCTTTCATCTATAAAGGTGGCTTATGTGTTTCTAGGAATTTGTCCATTTCCTCTGAATTGTCATTTTTGTTGGAATATAGTTTTTCACAATTTCCTCTTATGATAGTCCTTATTTCTGTGGGATCAGTGGTGATATCTCCTTTCTCATTTCTTATTTTGTGTATTTGCATCTTCTCTCTTTTTATCTTTGTTAGTCTAGCTAAGGGTTTGTCAATTTTATTGATCTTCTCAAAGAACCTGCTCCTGGTTTTGTTTATTTTCTCAAGTGCTTTCTTATTTTCTATTTCATTTTCTTCTGCTCTTACCTTTGTTCTTTCTTTCTTCTTTCTGTGTGGTTACTTTGTTCTTTTTTTACTAATTCCTCCAAATATGCAGTTTGTTCTTCAAGTTTTGCTCTTTCCTGTTTTTTGATGTATGAATTTATGTCTATAAATTTCCCTCTCAGTACTGCTTTTGCTACTCCCATAAGTTTTGGTATTATTTGTTATCATTTTCATTAGTTTCAAGGTAGTTATTAATTTCTTTTGAGATTTCCTCTTTGACCCACTGTTTTTCTAAGAGTGTGCTGTTTAATTTCCATATCTTGGTGTGAAATCTGGGCCTCTGGCCCTTGCAGATTTCCAGTTTCACTCCACTGTGGTCAGAGATATTATTTTGTATGATTTCAATCTTTCTGAACTCATTGAACCTTTCTTTGTGGCCACCATATGGTCTATCTTGGAGAATGATCCATGTGCACTTCAGAAAAATGTATATGCTTCTGTTTTTGGGTGTAATGATCTGTATATGTCTATTAGGTTCAGCTCCTATAATATACTGTTCAAAATTTTTGTTTCTTTATTGATTCTTTTTTGAGATGTTCTGTTCAAAGTTGATAGTGATGTACGAAAGTCTCCCATTATGATCAGAATTCTATCTTGCTGAATTTATTGATCTTTGTGACCTAATATATGGTCTATCCTGGAGAAATATCCATGACCACTTGAGAAGAATAAATATCCCACAGTTTTATCCTCCAATGCTCTGTATACGTCTCTTAGGTTCAGTCCATATATCATATTCTTCAGTCTTTATGTTTCCTTATCGACCCGTTGCCCTGATGTTCTATACAATGGTGAGAATTGTGTATTGGGGTCTCCAACTATTATTGTAGAGATATCTATTTTTTCCATTCAATTTTGCAAGTGTTTGCCTCATGTAATTTGCGGCTTCATGGTTAGGTGCATATAAATTTATGATTGTTATTTCTTCTTGGTGAACTGAGGCTTTTATTAAGGTATATTGTCTTTCCTTGTCTCTAATAAGTTTTGCTTTTAAGGTCTATTACATTCATTATAAGTATTACTACTCTCCAGAATTTTTTGGATTACTACATAGGTGGAATATACTTTTCAGACTTTCTCTTTTTTCTTCTTAGCCTTTCACTTTCAAACTATTAATTTCCTTAGGTCTAAGGTGAGTCTCTTGCAGGCAGCATAAATATGGCACAGATTTCCTTATCCATTCTGCCAGTCTGTGTCTTTGGATGAGGAGTTTAATCCATTGACATTCAACGTTCTTACTTTAAAGACATTTCTTCTTTCATCTAATTTTCCTTTGGGATATATCTATCATATTTTATTTTCACCCCTTTTTTTTGAAACTTTTAGTTATCTTTACTGATAGAATCTTCATTTCTAGACTCTCTTCCAAGCCTCTCTGTTCTGTCTTTTCTTCTCATGCTGTAGTACTCCCTGCTGTATTTCCTGCAAAGCCATCCTCTCAGTTACAAACTCTCACAGTTTCTGTTTATTTGGGAATATTCCAAACTCACATTCATTTTTGAAAGACAGTCTTTTTGGGTACAAGATACTTGGCTGGCAATTTTTCTTTCAGTAATTTAAATACACACCACTACTATCTTCTTGCTTCCATGGTTTTCTTTTAATTTAAAAAAAAATTAAATAAGCTTTAGATTACATAAATGTTACATGCTCACCACCCTGCTCCCACATTTTTGCATATCAACAACAACCTTCATTTGTGTAATAAATTTGTTAAGATTGATGAACACATATTTGAGCATTTGCACTAAGTGTGGAGTATAGTTTACATTATAGTTTATTCTCTGTACTACACAAATTTTAAATTATGACAAAATTTATAATGGTTGTGTTCATCATCTCAATGGCATTCCAGATAATGCCCAAATTGCAAAAATGCCCCTATACTGCCCCTGTTTTTCCCTCTTCTTCCCCTCAGAACCTCTGGTGGCCATTGCCTCCACATCAATGATAAAAGTACTTCCATTGCTAGAATAACAATAAGTCTATAGTAGAATAATAGTAACTCTATACTAGTCCATCATTCATTCCCCAATCATGAGTATTATGGGGTGGTGATGCTCACTCCACTTCTAATAAAGAGGGTGCTTAAATTCCT